>NW_016813202.1:750003-776135 GCF_001698545.2 Rhinopithecus bieti
TGCAGTGGCCGGATCTCAGCTCACTGCAAGCTCCGCCTCCCGGGTTTACGCCATTCTCCTGCCTCAGCCTCCCGAGTAGCTGGGACTACAGGCGCCCGCCACCTCGCCCGGCTAGTTTTTTGTATTTTTTAGTAGAGACGGGGTTTCACCGTGTTAGCCAGGATGGTCTCGATCTCCTGACCTCGTGATCCGCCCGCCTCGGCCTCCCAAAGTGCTGGGATTACAGGCTTGAGCCACCGCGCCCGGCCAGCCCTTCCTTCTTTAACTCGGTGTCTGAGGGGTTTTGTCTGCGGCTCGTCCTGCTACACCTGGAGCAGCTGTTGAGCAGGCGAGTGTCTGTTTCTTTCAAGGCATACACTACCACCTACTAGCTGTGTCTAGGGATGCCACTGGAGCTTTCTGAGCCTCAACTTGCGCCTTTGAAAAGTGGAGTAGTAAGATGAATCTCAGTGAGGTTCTCGTAGGAACGAAATGGCCTAAGACAAGACAGGTGGCTCCTGAGTGCCTGGCTCTGTGGAAAGGTTGCTGGACCTACTGTGGTTGTTCATATTTCTTATTTTTCTTTTCTCTTGACTCAGAAGAAGCTGTTTGCATCATGTCTCAATGGCTCCTGTCTCTCTATGTTTGGCAAAGCACATAGAAAGCACATCTGTTTTTGCATTTGTAAAGGAGGTTTGAGATTCCTTCTAGCTCGTCTTTGTCCTCGATACAGACAGAACAGAGGTCCCCAGGTGCTGGGAGAGGAATCTGTCCTGAATCTGAAAGGTTTACAATAACAATTGATCAGATCACAATTCATTCATGGAAACATCCACAACAAAAAGAGGAAACTGTTGAAGATTTTCATGATAGCCTCAACAATTCCATCTGACATTAGGGTGTTAAAGAAGGCATGAGAGTTTTAATTAAAAGCCAAATTCTTTATTTAAAATTATAGAAATTTGAAGGAATAACAATATAAATAAGTCCTTGGGCAGGATAGAGCAATGGTGACCCCCATGCGCAGCTGCGAGGTCCTGCCTGGGCCTGTCTGTGCCCTTTGGAAAATACATCCCCACTGGCCTGCCAACCAGGAAGGGCGCGTCCTGGGCAGCACATCAGAGGCCCCCAGCTCAGATGCTCAGCTGAGGGCAGGTCCCAGTCGCTGGAGGAAGAGACCACATCCTGGAGCAGGAGGAGGAGTTGCTGGAATTCCGCCCCGTCCGCCCCCATCAACCGCAGCCCGGGCGGGGACGTGGAGAGGGCGAGCGGGTGGAGTTCGCGCCCACAGCCCCGGTGGCGGCTTGCGAGAAGCAGGCGTTGTTCAGGTCGCGCTGGGACCCAGCCTGGCCCGCGGGAAGCTCTTCAGCGAGGCTCAGGATCCGGCCCGCCAGCCCTGCTCTCCGCCCTCGCGGCTCTCCCTGCACCCGGGACCCAAAGCAGCGCGAGGCCTGCTGGCCGGAGCCCCGTTGGCCGTCGCCTCTCCCGGGGAGCCTCTTCCAGCTCCAGGGTTGAGGCGAGTCGGGGCAACAGACACCACGATGTCAGGCAACGCCTCGCTGGGCTGCTGCTTCTCAGTCCCAGGACCGAGGCCGGAGGGCTTTGGCTCCGGAGCTGGCCGTGGTGCTGGATCGATGTGTGGGAGGCCCAGGGCTGCAGGTGACTCTGGCTCCGGAGCAGGCAGCAGCTGTACCAGAGCCAGCACTGGAAAGGCCTGTGTCTCCAGACATTAAGCAGGAGCTGGAAAAGGAGAATGAGTCACCAACATCAGTCACTTTCCACTGGCCTTTCTAAACACAGAAATGACCGCAGAGAATTTAATGGAATTGGAGCCCCCAAACACCACTCCTGGAAAGTCTTCCAGGCTGCAGGCCGCCTCACTGTCTGCCTCTACAGTGGGCTCTGGAGGCTCCAGCTGCACAAAAGCCGTGTGTATGTGATGCTGCAGGCCCCATCCAGGCCAACTGACCTGCACAGAGGCCGTCTAGGCCTGAATGAAGGACACTTTTAGGACACTTTGACTTTTTTTTTTTTTTTTTTTGACTCTCAGGCTTATTGTGGAAAGAGAGATCATGTAGATTCATTTCCAAGTCAGATAATCACCTTTTGACCTCAAGGTTTTAGCATCAGAGGTTCCAAAAGTTATGAGTGCCAGTTGATGTGTCAGGTGTTTTCGCTCATCTGGGTTGCCAGAACAGAATACTATGGACCGGGTGGCTTATATGTGACAGAAATGTGTTTCTCACAGTTCTAGAGATAGCGAAGTCCGAGGTCAAGTGGTTGGGTGAGGGCTGGTTTCCTGGTTCAGAAACAGGCATCTTTTTTTTTTTTTTTTTTTTTTTTTTTTTTGAGATGGTGTCTCGCTCTGTTGCCCAGGCTGCAGTACAGTGGCACGATCTCAGCTCACTGCAACCTCTGCCTCCCAGGTTCAAGCAATTATCCTGCCTCAGCCTCCTGAGAGCTAGGATTACAGGCACCTGCCACCACACCCGGCTAATTTTTTGTATTTTTAGTAGAGATGGGGTTTCACCATGTTAGCCAGGATGGTCTCAATCTCCTGACCTCATGATCTGCCTACCTCAGCCTCCCAAAGTGCTGGGATTACATGCGTGAGCCACCGCACCCAGCCAGAAACAGCTGTCTTTTTTACTGTGTCCTCACATTACTGAAGCTATAAGGGAGCCATCTTGGAGTCCCTTTTATAGGGACACCAATCCATTCATGAGGTCTCTATCTTCATGACCTAATCGTCTCCCGAGGCTCCACCTCCAGATACATCACTTAAGAGATTTGATTCCAACATATGAATTGGAGGGGACAGAAGCATCTGGTCTACAGCATCAGGTTACCCTGAGCCTCTTGCACTCAGAAGGATTCTATAATCTTCTATGGATGTTTGCCGGTCTCCTCTGGAGTTTGCTAAACTTCTCTGGGTTTAGAAAAATCTTTAATTGAAGTTCTTGATCCAGCTGGGTCCCAGGCTTAAATTCTACAGTTGCTGGCAAAACCTGTTTATGGAACAGAAGAAACTTCAGAGGCAACTGGTCATTTGGAGTTTTAGGAGAGTTGTTGGGGAGGGTTTGGGATCTGAACAAGAAGTAGAAGGAGGATGGGATGAAGGCGCAGAAGGAGAGAGATTAGGATGAGAAAGGGGAAGAGGGACATCTGGATATAAGGGTCAACTGGAGGGCAAGAAGTGTGATTTTTGCAAAAACCACAATTGCTTTTGCACCAACCTAATAGTTTGTAGTTGCTTAAGTGTGTCAAATTGTGTCTTAGGTTTGGCCAGAGAAGTTTTAATGAAACGGTTCTTGATTCAGAATAGCATTTGAAAGCTTCTGCACACCAACCAAAATGTACTGCTCACTGGGCTTGAGAAATCTTATTCCTTTTCTTTCTTAAGGAACCTCTCAAATGAGCAATGATGTTCAAAGCAAATGTTCCCCAGAATGGTCATGGAAGGCCCGGTTTTTGATGAAGTAATGCTATTTAGAAAGGCTGGCACAAGAATGAGCATTGTAATGAAAGTACACACAAGGAGGAGGAGTTTTTCTGGGAAGCAGAGAGGATTCAGACTTGGCCCCATGTGAGCTGGTGACAGGCAGTAGGAGCGTAATGCTTATGCACCTCATGTCTTGGGTCCTCATCCTGACAGTTGGTGACTTCCAAATGAAGACACAAAAATCTATTCTGCCAGCAGGTGGAAAGCCAAAAATAAATAAATAAAATAAAATAACTCTCTGGATCACAACCACAATGCACAGAACTAAGAAGGGAGTAGAAAGGAGAACTTCATCCAGTTTCATTGGCGACCCATAGCAAAGTGTGTCCAAATGGATGTCTGACCAGTGAGAACTACAAATTCGCTGGTGTGTGAGACTGGCTTGAACAACAGCCTTCGAGGGCCTATGACTATGTTCCACCCTCTCATTCTTCTCCTTATGACAACACTTTTGGATGGCACAAAACAAAACAGTAACATAGAGACCGCAAAATGAATAAATAGGAAGACCAGATTCCACCAAGAATGTCAAAAAAGTAGGAACCAATAACCAAAACCAGGTATTTATTCTACCAAATGCAGAATAAATACCTAAGGAACTGGGCACAAAAACAGAGAGTTCAGAACCAGTGCTCATGTATCACATCAGTGCTGATCTGGCAGCCGTGAACAGAAGACACAAGATGCCTTGGTGGGTGCTGGTCAATCTATAGGGTCCAAGGCAAAGGACAATGCAGCAGATACCTCAGTGGGACCTCCATAATAGCAGTGGAAATAATTGGAGGCCACACAAATGAAAACGAGAAAAGCTGTGTATCCCAGCTTTGCCCTAGCAAGGGAATTAGCCACCATCACTTGTGTTTGTGGGAGACTCAAAGGCAAGAAGAGGAGTGGGAGAACTCCAGAGTGGAAAAACAGGCAAGACTCCAGATGTGTCCTGATTGGAGGCTCTTGACATGGGGAAGCTGCAGGAGAGCTCAGCAGAAGCCGAATATTCTATTCTCCTGGTAAGAGTGAATGTTTGGCCTTCTCAGTTTAGTCCTAAGTTGGAAGTAAAGGCAAAAATTAGATCAGCTGTCGGTTACTAATCAAGACTAGACAGTACGGACTGATTGTTGTAGGCTGTGTTCAGAGTTCTCTTTTTATATGTAGACTGGTTGTTATCCATTTGCGTATTTATCTTTCAAAATGAAAGGAAAAGTCACCACAAGCAATAACATATTTGCAAATGATAAATCTGCTTATGAACTTTTATTCAGGCAAAAACATTTCATAGTGCTCATTAACAAAAGATAAACTATTTAAAATGTAAAGTGTATTTCAATAGCATTTCTCCAAGGAAAATATACTGTTCCAATATGTACCATATCATTAGTCATTACGGACATCCATACCAGCATCACCATGCAATACAACTTCATACTCACTAGAGTGGCTGTAATCAAACGACAGACAATAACAAGTGATGACAAGGAGAGGGGAAATAGGGACCCTCCAGATATTGCCTACAGAAATGCAAATGAATGCAGCCACTTTGTTAAGCAATTTGGTAGTTTCTCAGAGTGCCATATGTAGAATTATCGTGTGACTCAGCAGCTTTACTCCCAGATAGGTACCCAGAATAAATGGAAACCTATGTCCACACAAAGACTCATGTGAAAGCTCATAGCAGCACTATCCGTAGTAACCCAAAGTGGAAACAACCCAAATACTCATCAACTAGCAAAAGGAAAAAAGAAAAGTGTGTCTATAGAAGAACACTGTTCAACAATTAAAAAATGTAAATGGGCAATGCACTTGGCTCAGAAGGAGTAGCCATTTCAGCTTTGTCAGCTGCCACAGCAAAGAAGGTGATTGAGGGCTAGTGGCAGGGGTCCTGTGGAGGCCATCATTGTGCCATGGCCAGCAGGAGCACATGGCATGAGTCTGGGGCTGCCTCGTTGCCTCCAGGGTGTTGCAGGCATCTCTGTACACCAAGGACTCCAGGCCAGCTTAGCAGGAAGTCAGGGGAGCCCCCTGTAGCCAAGCTTGGGCAATGGCATGGCCCGCTCTGGGCCCAGGAAGTTCAGAAGCCAGGCAAGCAGGAAATGCAAACAGCCCAAGTTAACTACCTCTTTTGTAGGGTTAGTAAGTAAACTATGAGTAAATATTTTAGTTAAACATTAAGAGAAAACCACTTTCAAAGCATACAGGACAAGCTGAATCACTCATAAAATAGGACCTCAGAGAGTCCTATTTTGTATCACTGATGTGATACATGAGCACTGGTTCTGAACTCATGCAGAAAAATGCAGCTTCAGTCATCTTTTGCTTTTTTAAAAGAAAAAAAATGTATCATTTTGCATTCCATGTATGATAAGTGAATGTTACTCATAAAGGACTTGAACTCCCTAAGCCTATGTGTCCACTTCCACCATTAAAGTAGATTCAGGGGCTTGGTATGACTGTCACCAGACAGACTTTCTTTAAGTAATTGATGGCAGTGGTCTTACTGCCTCATCGAACTATATCTGGATATACTCAGGTTGCTTTTAAAGGAGCTTCATACACTTCCATGGTCTGCAGAACATATGGGAGGTAGCTCATAGTTTCTTTTATTAACATAAACTACTTTCACTTTCTCCAATGACAAATTGCCCCAAATTAGGGTTTTTAGACTCCTATGACTGCACCTGATAGGAAATTCATCTGTAGACCAGAGCTGTGTATTATTTTATTTTGTCCTACAATATTTTTTTTCAACTTTTTAATTTAATTTAATTTTTTTGAGATGGGGTTTCATTCTTGTAACCCAGGCTAGAGTTCATTGGCACGATCTTGGCTCACTGCAACCTCCACCTCCCGGGTTCAAGAGATTCTCCTGCCTCAGCCTCTCAAATAGCTGGAACTACAGGCACACGCCACCATGCCCAGCTGATTTTTTTTTTTTTTGTACTTTTAGTAGAGACGGAGTTTCACCTCAGGTGATCCACCTGCCTTGGCCTCCCAAAGTGCTGGGATTACAGGCGTGAGCCCTGAACTTTTATTTTAGATTCAGTGGTTACATGTGTGGTTTTGTTACTTGAGTATGTTTCATAATGCTAAGGTTTGAGGATGAAAGATCCCATTACCCAGGAATTGAGCATAGTTCCCAATGGTTAGTTTTTCAACTTCTGTCCCCTTCCCTTCTCCTCCCTGCTCTAGCAGACCCCAGTGTCTACTGTTGCCATCTTCATGTCAATGAGTACCCAATATTAAGCTCTCACTTACACGGGAGAACATGAGGTGTGTGGTTTTCTATTCTTTTGTCTGTTCTTGTTTGCTTAGGATAATGGCCTCCAGGCTGCATCCGTGTTGCTGCAAAGGTTATGATTTCATTCTTTTTATGACTGCATAATATTCTATGGTGTATGTTTTAGGACATTCTTGTATTGCTATAAAGAAATACCTGAGACTGGGTAATTTATTAAGAAAAGAGGTTTAATTGGCTCATGGTTCTGCAAGCTATACAAGTATGGCACTGCCATCTGCTAGGCTTCCGAGGAGGCCTCAGAGAGCTTTTACTCATGGCAGAAGGTGAAGCAGGAGCAGGCACTTCACTTGGTAGGAGCAAGAAAGAGAGTGGGCGATGTGCCCCACACTTAAACAACGTTATCTCATGAGAACTCACTGGCTGTTGCAAGGACAACACCAAACCATAAGAGATCCATCACCGTAAACCAAATATCTCCAACCAGGCCCTACCTCCAACACTGGGGATTACATTTCAACATAAGATTTGAGTGGGGACAAATATCCAAGCTACATGAGTGTATACCTACCACATTTTCTTTTTCCAATCTGTCATTGATGGGCACCTAGATTGATTCCATGTCTGCTATTGCGAATGGTGCCATGATGGACATGTTCGTGTGTGTGTCTTTTTGGGAGAATGATTTCTTTTCTTTTGGGTATATACCCAGTAATGGGATTGTTGGGTCGAGTGGTAGTTCTAAGTCCTTTGAGAAATCTCCAAACTGCTTTTCACAGTGGCTGAATTAATTTACATTCCCACCAACAGTGTATAAGCACTTGTTTTTCTCTGCAGCCATGCC
Organism: Rhinopithecus bieti; assembly: GCF_001698545.2. Taxonomy (NCBI): domain Eukaryota; kingdom Metazoa; phylum Chordata; class Mammalia; order Primates; family Cercopithecidae; genus Rhinopithecus; species Rhinopithecus bieti. Next base: position 757,558 of record NW_016813202.1, read on the forward strand.
AACAACTGTGGTTTTTTAACTTTTAGTAATAGCCATTCTGACTGGCATAAGGTAGTATCTCATTGTGGTTTTGATTTGCGTTTCCCTGATGATGAGTGATGTGGAGCATTTTTTCATTTGTTGGTTAGCCACTTGTTTGTCTTATTTTGAGAAGTTTCTGTTCATGTCTTTTGCCCACTTTTTAATGGGATTGTTTTTTGCTTGTTCAATTGATTAAGTTCCTTAAATATTTTGGATGTTAGATTTTTGTCAGATGTGTAGTTTGTGAATATTTTCTCCCATTCTGCAGGTTGTATGTTTACTCCGTTGATAGCTTCTTTTCCTGTGCAGAAGCTCTTGAGTTAGGTCCCACTTGTCAATTTTATTTTTGTTGCAATTGCTTTTGATAACTTAGTCATAAATTCCTTCCAGAATGGCATTTCCTAGGTTTTCTTCTAGGATTTTTATAGTTTGAGGTTGTACATTTAAATCTTTAGTTCATCTTGAGTTAATTTTTGTATGTGGTGACAGGTAAGGGTCCAATTTCATTCTTCTGCGTATGACTAGTCTGCTATCCCAGCACTATTTATTGAAGAGGAAGTACTTTCCCCATTCCTTTTTTTTGACTTTGTCAAAAATTAGATGGCTGTAGGTGTGCATCTTTATTTCTGGGTTCTCTATTCTGTTCCATTGGTCTATGCGTCTGTTTTCGTGCCAGTACCATCACAGCTGTGTATTATTGCAAGCATCATAAACCCTTTGGTGGCAAGGGAGGTGATTATTAACAATGCAAGGACAAAGTGCTGCAGCGGCAGTGGTGGCAAGCAGCTGCATGAGAAGGAAAGCTTGGAACGTGAGGTGGTCGCTGCAGGGGCAAGCACCCAGCATGGCAGACCAGGTGGCTAACAAGGTGGGAGGTGCAGCTGTCATCATCATGGAGCCAGACACACCAAGGAGTGCAGCAAATGTGAAGGTTCTAAGTGCAAATGGCAGCCTTGATTTTGGGAGCAACTGGCTGGGACTTGATTGGTTGAAAAAGTCCTTACACAATGATGACCCCCAGTCAGAATTTGTGGGTGTCTCATAGAATTGGATTCCTGTTGGGGGTCCAGGTACAGGCAGTGGTTTGAGTGGGGTACATGTGCTTTCTACAGCCCACTTATCACCACAGAAGGGAATCTGTGGAGTTGGAGTTGAAATGAAAAGGGGCAGCTGAAACATGGTGATACCAAGAAAGCTGAAGCCCCCAGACTTATAGAGGGTCCCAGTCCTGGGGCTACTATGTCAGCAGCATGTGGGTGGAACCATACCCTGGTGTTGCAGGAAGTGGGTTCTGCATTTGCCTTTGGAGAGAACAGGATGCAGAAAGCGGGGCTTGGTCATCAGACAGATGCAGTTCCTAGCCCTGCGCAGAAGATATACAAGGCCAGCCATTCACCAAAATGGCCCAGGGGGCTGAATTCAGTAGGATGATGGACAGCAAGAACAAAAAAACAAAAACAAAACAAAAAACAAAAAAACAAACTTTATTCCTCCTGGAGCCCTGAATATGGTTACCTGGGACACAACTCATGATGAGAAGTTCATATCCCCACTGCTGTGGACAGAGTCCAGCTGGGAGCTGATGCCCAGGTGAGTGGCTGTCTTCATGGAGAAGAAGAAAGATTAGCAGATTCTGCCAGTAACACATGTGGTGGTGCAGATGTGGCCTGTAGGGCTAACCACATGCTGGTCCTAGACTCCCAGAAGCACATCTTCTTCTGACGCTTTGGTGACTATTGTTGGCTGGACCATGTGGAGCAGAAAAACGAGACGGTCCACCACCTCCAAGCGGTTTGGCTTTCCTGGGATGGGGTCCCCAGATCTATGCTGGTTATGCCTGGTCCTTTGCTGTCAGTGAAGAGGGTGGTGTGTTTTTCTGGGAGGCCACCAACACTTCCCATGAGTCTATCATGTACCTGAAAGCAGTGCTGACCCTCTGTGGCTGGAGAACATGGAGCCTGGCTCATGGGAAGAGAATCGTGGTGGTTGTAGATCATCTGCTTGTAGATCATCTGGGGCTGGTCCCTGAGCTTTGGTGAACTGGTTGGAGGGGAATCACAAGCCCACAGCTCCCACTGCGGCCCAAGACACGAAGACACTGCATGGTGTCTTCTCAGAGCAGGCTGCCGTGGATTACTCACACTCCTTGCTGATGATGGTGAAAGGTGAAAGCGATGCCTAGAAACTGCCAGAGCCAACCCCTTACCCTCCAATTCTCCCAGAAACTCCTCCAATTCCGTGTCTCATGGCAGCTTTCATTTCCATGTGCAATAGGACATGGAGTCAAAGGAAGAATTTAAATATGACTATTCTGAAGTACGTGCTTTAAACAACTTTTTGGATGTAGTAACATGATGATTGTTATTTAGAAATGCTTAGAAGTGATTCTTCATTATGACACTGAAGACAAGAATTGGTGCTTTCAAAGAATCTGGCAAGTTGAACACATTGACAAAAATGACCTAAGCTTTTCCTATAAAGAGCATTTAAGTTATTTTGGCAACCCCAGGGACCCACTGGTATTTGGAGAGGGAGTTCAGATAAAAATAATGTCAGTCACAAGCACTCAGCTCTCCCAATGGTCTCAACGTCTGCGTAACATTTGCTGTCGCTGACGGAGGTTTGATTAGCAAAGTCCACTTTCAGCTCGATTCAACCTTAGCCTCTGAGGTCCAGAGCTGTTTTTCACACCTCAGAAGTCCTAAAGGGACTTACAGGTTTATCCATGACAGACCGCGTAGGCTAACTAAAATGTCAGGTGCTTTTCCTTTAGCCTCGAATTGAATCTGCTCCACGTACGAACACTCTTATGCTAGTTTGAAGTTAATGGCTAAAATCTGAACTAATTTTAAAATGCAATTTTCAAACATGCAGCTTTTCAAACATAAATTTTCCACACCATTGCATCAAAGACTTCAGAGTATTTTTTCCTTTTGTTCTGTGAGGAGACAAGGACTATTTTAATTCCCCAGCTCTAAATTATTCTATTTTCCTGTGTGTTGTTACTATTCAGATAAGGCTGACTTTCTTTTTCATTCCTTTCTCTCACTTCAGTTATCTTCTGCATGTTTAAATAGCTAATTAGCATCAAATTACTTTTTTTAGGTTCAAGTTTGCCAACAATTTTAGGCTTTCATAATCTGCCAAAACCATTCATCTAAAGAGACTGTTTCTAACTTTCTTTTGAAAATCTAAAACACTTTTGAATATAACATAATATACAAATACAAAAAATTTTGTAGGGTGATATTTTCATCATGGCACAGGTAAGTAGGCTACATGGCTATAGTTATTGTTTCTTGTTGACATTTTAATTTGAATGATGAGGTAGCAAAGAACAATTCCAGGGAAAAATTGTAATATATAATCTGACAACACTAACATAAAATATTTTCATTTTGTGTCTTATTCTGTAGTCCTTGTTTACATGCTTTATATGGTTTTGCTTGTTTAGTATTGTTGAAATCATTGCGTGCATGTCATTTTGCTTTTGGTAGTCTTTGACTAAAAGCTACATTATCAAAATAGTGGTTTGCCCCAAACAGACAGGGTAAGAAGTCAAGAGTATAACAAGAAAAACTAGTATGCTGAGATAGGGAAGAGGGTGCTGATAGGGACAAAAACATTAAAAGCTTTGGAAGAAGTCAACACTTATGAAATTGACAATTATATTTTCATTCTTTAAAATAATGTTTGGCATATGCATGAGAATATAAATGAAATGTATGTAAGTTTAAAGCATGAGTATATCATGCCTGTAATCCCAGCACTTTGGGAGGCGGAGGCAGGCGGATTGCCTGAGCTCAGGAATTCGTGACCAGCCTGGGCAACATGGTGAAACCCCATCTCTACTAAAATACAAAAAGTTAGCTGGGTGTGGTGGTGTGCGTCTGTAGTCCCAGCTACTCAGGAGGCCGAGGCAGGAGAATTGGTTGAACCTGGGAGGCGGAGGTTGCAGTGAGCTGAGATTGTGCGGCTGCACTCCAGCCTAGGCTACAGAGTGAGACTCTGTCTCAAAAAAAAAAAAAGCAAGCATGAGTATAATGAATGCCTGGAGCCCACCACCCAACTTAGGATATTGAACAAATATCTATAATTTGCATTTACCTATGTGTTCCACTCTATGCTACCCTACTGCACACCCCCAAAGAAAACCACTCCCCTCAATTTTGTGTTATTTCTTTGCTTTTCCTCCTATGTCAGAAGTTGAAGTACTGAGTCATACAACTTCAGACATAAAACTTAAATTTAGAAAGCCAAGCCCACAGAGAACCCAGCAGCTTATAAAACTTTCAAAATCCTAAAGAAAAGCAAAGAAAATAGAATAATGTAAACAAAAACAAAAAATCCAAAAAGCAGTCATTACAAATATAAAAGATGAAATGAATGACAAAACTAATCTGATTTAACAGTAGAAGGAAGCGAACTCACCTATTGAAGAAAAAATTCCTCAGAATGAACTTAAAAACAGACATCTAGCAATATGCCATCTAAACGAGGCATAGCTAAAATGAACTAACTCAAAACTTCAAAAGGAAATGATGATCAGAAGTTCACCAGTTAAAATACTAAATAAGAATATGAAATAGTCAAGAGGGCTATTGAAAATGAGGGCTGCAGCCCTCAATGAGGCTTTTAAAATCATGACATTTTACAAATCAAATAGCAGAGTTTTGCAGTGTAAAAAGCCAATAAGTATCTTTGTAAATATAAGTAAAAATTGGTAATAGCACAATAGTTGTGGTAGATGATATAACCTCTCCGTTTTTGACAGATTGCACAGACAAAAGAAAATGTAGAGTATGAGTGATACTTGATACTTCTTTTCAAAGATGTGTACCAAATCCAGGTCAGGCACGGTGGCTCACACCTGTCGTCCCAGCACGTTGGGAGGCCGAGGCGGGTGGATCGCTTAAGGTTGGAAATTTGAGATCAGCCTGGCCAACATGGTGAAACCTCGTCTCTGCTAAAAATACAAAAATTAGCTGAGCGTAGTAGCAGGGGCCTGCAATCCCAGCTGCTCGGGAGTCTGAGGCAAGAGAATCGCTTGAACCTGGGAGGTAGAAGTTGCAGTGAGCTGAGATTGTGCCGCTGCACTCCAGCCTGGGCAACAGAGCGGGACTCCATCAAAAAAAAAAAAAAAAAGAAAAAAAAGAAAAATATGTATTTAATAGCAGCCATGACAATTAAAACAAAAAATAATCAGAAAGTTATTGCTTGAGAAGAAATTAGGTAGATCTTCCAAACTTCCATATGCTATAATACTTAAGGAAGAAGTACTGATGAAGTCCAGAGAGTTATGAAGCATTGTCTGCAGAAGATAAACCACAGGGAAGTATTTTTCCCATTAACTCCTTGTTCTCTCCCATGCCTGCCGTGAATCTGAACTGGTCGCAAATGGCAGCAGACAATCCCAGGCTGTCTCTGCTGCCTTAAGTGTAACCAGTTGTCTGGCTCACTTACTTGCCACCCTCTTCTTGCATACTAAGAACTGGAGGAACTATTGTGTCACAAGCTTAGATTAATCAATGAATAAGGGGCCAGAGACCATTTGAAATGACATCCTTTTAGTTTCCCACATTATGAAACCAAAGCAGGTGGTGGAACCACAGGGCCAGAGACTTCTGTTGCTCAGCTTCTGAGGTCCCCTTCCTAGTGCTCTGACGAATTCTAAGCCTCTAATGATGGTGCGGAAGTGGGGAAACCACTGCTGGTCTGCAAACTAGGAGCCATCTTTGAGGACAGGCATGGGATTCCTAACAAGTGATTTCTTGTTTAAAAATAATAAATCTACTTTTGTTTAACTGACAGGTGGCCTAGAATTGTTACTTTCGTTTTTAGAAAATCCATAAGTGGCTGTCTTAGTCCATTTGGCTGCTATCACAAAATATCATCAACTGGAAAGTTTATAAAGAACAGATATTTATTTCTCACCCTTCTGGAGGCGGGGAAGTCCAAAATCAAATTTCTGGCAGACTGGGTGTCTGGTAAGGGTCCCCTTTCCGGTTCAGCAAGATGACAAGATGACACCTTCTGCTGTTACCTGGCATGGCAAGGGAGGTCTCTGGGAACTGTTTTATAAGAGCACTAATCCCATTCATGAGGATTCAATACTTCATCACTTACCAAAGGGCTCACCTCCTAATATCATCTTATTGGTGATTAGGTTTTCAGTATATGAATTTTGGGAGGACACCAACATTTGGACCATAGCCATGGAAAAGCAGACCCAGGTTTTGGACTTGGAACTGTTGCTATAAATAGAATAAGACTCTTGGGAACCTTGGTAGGAAGTGAATGTCTGTTGTATTTGGGAGAAACCTAAATCGCTGGGCCAGAGGACACATGATGGTGAGCAGAATCGTACTATGGCCCTCCAAAATCCTACCCCCGGTGTATACAGCTTGTATAGTCCCCTCTCCTTAAGTGTGGGTGGAGCTAATGAAGATATGAGATGTGACTCTGTGATTAGGTTACTAATCACTTGATTTTGGATTAATAAAAAATGAGATTATTCTAGGTGGACCTTCCTTAATCAGATGAGTCCTTAAAAGAGGTGGCACTGGGCACTTTCTGAAGTCAGAGAGAGACTCAAAGCAGTAGAGATAGTCTCTTGTTGGCCTTAAGAAATAAAGTTGGTGTGAGTCCTACAACCACAAAGAACTGAATTCTGCCAAGAATCTGAATGAGCTGCAGGAAGGACACTGAATTCCAAGTATGGGCACAGCCCAATGGATACCTCAATGACAGCCTCTCAAGACCCGAGCTGCGAAGCTGGCTGAGCCCTGCCTGGCCTTCCGACCGACAGGATGGAGATAATCAGTGAGAGTTATTTTAAGCCGCTATTGATGGAAGTTTGCTGTGCAGCAACAGAAAATGAATGGAAGAAGGATGAGAAATGGCAGAATTTTGTTTTGTTTTGTTTTTTAAAATGTATTTTTAGTTTTTTGTGCCCATAGTTATATTTTATTTCCAGTTTCCTTTTCCCTTCTCCCTACCATCCTTCCTTCTACAAATTTTCCTTTGAAGTTTCTCTTTGCAAAAGTTATCAGAACCAAAATGAAGCCACTAATGTTAAGAAAACCCTGACAAACAGAGTCGAGGAAGGTCATGAAGAGAGGGCTCTCATGCTTGCATGCCTGACAGCAAAAAAGACTACAAAAACCACAGCCTTGCACAAAGGCCATCATAAGCTTACACAAAAACTACTCTGCAGGGTCATTTTTTCAGCAACTGCCTGTCTAACCTCAGACTGGTATCACCTATGCTATTGATTTTTTTTTTTTTTGAGATAGAGTCTCACTTTCTTGCCCAGGCTGGAGTGCAGTGGCATGATCTCAGCTCACTGCAACCTACGCCTCCTGGGTTCAAGCGACTCTCCTGCCTCAGCCTCCCAAGTAGCTGGGACTACAGGTGCCCGCCACCACTCCTAGCTAATTTTTATATTTTTAGTAGAGATGAGGTTTCACCATATTGGCCAGGCTGGTCTCCAACTCCTGACCTTGTGATCCGCCCACCTTGGCCTCTCAAAGTGCTGGGATTACAAGTGTGAGCCACTGCACCTGGCCGCTATTGATCTTTTGATCTTTGTAGCCAAGGATAATTATTTAAACATAATTATGTAATTCTTCTCATTTTGTTCTTTAAAAATGTTTGTCTGCTTTTATCTCCTTGAATACTGAATACACACCTAATTTACTATGGCACAGATATTTCCATTGCAACACTCTATTTCCAAATAAATTTCTTTTGGAGAGCCTCTCTCTGTTTGTCATTTAAGTTGACATCTTCCTATTCAGATTTGATCCATGTGTCCATCAGGATATATGATTGTATCATAGCCAGACACCTGTGTAATCAGTGCAGTTGAAAGGGCCCTGGCCTGGGAGGCACAGAGGAGTCACAGAATGTTCCTCCCTTAGCTAACCCAGGGATTTGAGCAGCACACACAGAACTCATTTGCAAATGAGGCCAGAAGATGTCTAGAGGCCTTATTTACACAAATGCTGTATGATTCTGTGAATGCCCACGTCTGTGTGTGAAAAGGGTGGTGACACTGTCTCTGGGATGCTTTGAAGGGTGGTATAAATGGGTGCAGTCAATTTGTCTTGAACTTGCAGCCACATCCCCTGGAACAGGCTCATGATGTTCCTCAATCACACCACAGCCTCATTGGAGATCCTTATTTAAGCGATGAGGATGGAGCGCTCATCCTTGGCAGTCTCTGATGTACCTTTCCTGTGGCATTGTTCCACTTTTTTTTTTTTTAACCAATAACATGGAAGAACTCTAAAATAATAAGTGTCAGAAAAACTTGGAAGAACTCCATGTGAGAGGAATTGTCTCTTGCGATCATCTCCTTTCGGGAATTAGAATTAGCCTCTAGCAATTCTACCAATGTGTAATCAGCATTACTTTGTTTAAGTTCTAGAGATTAGAAGATGCAAAAATCAGACCCTCAAGTAGCTTACATTCTATTTGGGTAAGGTGTGTATCTGACTGTAAACAACTGTAAACAAATCAGATTTTAAAACCATAAGAGAAATGTAAGCAATATATTACAGTGGTTCAGAAGAAGGAGATTTTAGAGTTGAGACATCACAGTGTTCTTAAACTTGTCACCAGTTTGTGGATGTGAAATAATTGAGAGTTGTTGGAAGAGGGAAGATGATTTTGGAGACGGCTGTTGGACAAAGTCAAAGTCACTATTCCTTAGCTGTGGAAGGCTTCTTTTTTTTGAAGACAGAGTCTCACTCTGTTACCCAGATTGGAGTGTAGTGGTGCCATCATAGTTCACTACAGCCTTGACCTCCCAGGCCCAAGCAATCCTCCAACCTCAGCCTCTCAAGGAGCTGGAACTACAGGCATGTGCCACCATGCCCAGCTAATGAAAAATTGTTTTTGGTAGAGATGGGGTTTCACCAACGTTGCCCAGGCTAGTCTCGAACTCCGTGGCTTGAGCAATCCACCTGCTTTGGCTTCCCAGAGTGTTGGGATTACAGGTGTGAGCCACAGCCCCCGGTCTCATTTCCTAGCTATGGGAAGGTTGGGAGTGGTGCTTTCTCCTTCAAACGATGAGCCTGAGGTGTCCCCTGCAGTTTGAGGGAATAGTGAAGTGTCTGGTTCACCCTGAGAAGCATAAAGGGGCAGAAACCGAGGTAGGCTGGCTTCCCTGCCACTGCAGAAAAGAAGAAATTACTTAGGTATGATCTGCATTACTGATTGGTTGAGACAAAGCATTATGAATAGGCCAGACATGGTAACGCAAGGGCATGCAGTGTATTTTTTTAATATCATGTTCAACGGAGCTACCTAGAAAGGGAGACCTCATCTTGCAGAAAAAGTTTGGAAGTGCTAAATGTTTAGGGCTAGAGAAGTTCTCAGTTGTTTTTGGTCTTAGGACATCTACACATTTAAAATAACCACAGACTCTAAAGTCATAGCTATTATATGAGTCATAGCTATTAATTCTTTTTTTTTTTTTTTGAGACAGAGTTTCACTCTTGTTGCCCAGGCTGGGGTGCAGTGGCACGATCTCAGCTCACTGCAACCTCTGCCTGCCAGGTTCAAGCAATTCTCCTGCCTCAGCCTCCCGAGTAGCTGGGATTATAGGTATGCGCCACCACGCCCGGCTAATTTTTTGTATTTTTAGTAGAGACGAGGTTTCTCCATGTTGGTCAGGCTGGTCTTGAACTCCCAACCTCAGGGGATCCACCTGCCTCGGCCTCCTAAAGTGCTGGGATTACAGGTGTGAGCCACTGCGCCCGACCCTATTAATTCTTACTATGTTAAAATTAAAAACATTAAATGTTCATTTATTTATTTAAAATAGCAGCAATAAATTCATTAAATGCTAGCATAAATAACATTTATAAATGAAAAATAGCTAATCTCCCCAAACAAACAAAAAACATATTCCTAGAGAAGCATGGTGTTGCTTTACATTTTTGCAAGTCTCTTTATTGTCTGGCTCACAGAAGACTGCTGGATTCTGCTTCTGCCTTCAGTCTGGTACAGTATGTTGCTTTAGTTGAAGAACAGGAAGAAAGTTCACCCTCACAGAGATATGTTGTTAGAAAAGAGAGGAGTATTTGAAAGGTCTTTTCAGATAATTCTGAATATATCATATGACCTCTGGAAAACATTACTGTTACACTTGTGAGAGAAAGAAAGTTAAAAAGTCAGATGTTATCTTACTATGTTTATGAAAATGGTTTTGACCGTTTCATAATCCCTATTCAGGAAAACAATAGGATGTTTTAGAGTTAGCAGTATTGGCACCAAACCCAATTAGTCTATCTTTTATTAATTCTGTCTTTTGAAACTTGTCTCCACTCAAGATCCTCTTCTGTCTTGGGGAAGAGGATCTTGATTGGAGACAAGGTTGAAAAGACAGAATTGAGGTGACATTGAACAAGTCTGAGCTGTTCATGCTCAATTTGCTAGGCAGTGAGGACTGATGAGAGCCATGTGAGTGGGATCTGCTTTAGGTAAAGTGGCTTTTCTCCTTTCCATGGAGAGTAGAGGCCATTCATAACAGAGACCATCAAACAGGTGCATGTTTAACAAAGCTTTTATCTTTTTCTCCAGGGATATTTCTGAGCCTTTTGGCTCTACATAAAATTTGTCTTTCTACCCTGCCTTCAGATACTGGGGCTTACTCTGTCCAATTCTGTCCACAGCAAACCTTGCCTCTGCAGGGCATGCAAAATACTGTCAGAGGGAAAGTCCACTGTGTGCTGAGTTCCACTCTGAGGAAGGCAGCCTCTAATCACACTCCCAGAGTGCTTCTTTGTCCTTTTCATTCCGAGTCTGTGAATATGCTCTCTCCCTACCCAACTTTTCTTTACCTGCAATTGCCTCCCAAATTTCAGGAGTCTGGAGCATGTGAAAGCCTCATTAGAGCTGCTTCAGGGACCACCAGATCAGAGACAATAAATAGGCCCAGAGACAAGCAAATTAAATTAGAGGCTTGTTAGAGAGTCAGGGCATAGTGTGTACCTTGCTTCTTCCAGTGTCACCCTTGAAGAGAGATGCCTGGCTATTCCTGGACACGGCCAATGAGACTTACGGGAATAAGCCATCCTGGCTCATTTTCAGAGAAGAGCTCATGTAACAAGTGCTGCACCTGAAAATGACCTGAAGAGCTCTGCTTCATATGCAGAAAAAACTCTCTTATTAAGCCTGTTTATTAGTAAAGGAGTGGGTAGGCAGGAGGGTTTGCTAATGCTTACGCCAGGCACTATAGCAAATCATCTCATGTAGTCCTAAACACAATTAGGGAGCTAGATTTTCTTATCCTCATATTGCAGATGAGAAAAGTAAAATGCCGAGAGATTAAATGACTTGTCCAAGCCACACCACTAGTAAATGATAGAGCTGCACATCTGACACAGGTCTCTTTGGAGCCAAAGGCCCTTCTTCCTGCGGTGCCATACTGCCTTTGCTTTACGGTGTCACCATGCTGCCCAAATGTACAATATCCTCCACTGCTTTGTTGTTGATAAGTTTAGTGTCCTTATTAAGAAGAAACTACTTAACAAGGAGATCAGGTCAAGGTTATGCTTAAAGTTTATATTTTTATTTTTATGTTTTAAGACCGAGTCATGCTCTTGTCGCCCAGGCTGGAGTGCAATGGTACGATCTCGGCTGACTGCAACCTCTGCCTTCTGGGTTTAAGCGATTTTCCTGCCTTAGACTCCCAAGTAGCTGGGATTACAGGCGCCTGCCACAATTCCCAGCTAATTTTTGTGTTTGTTTATTTATTTATTTATTTATTTTTAGTAGAGATGGGTTTTCGCCATGTTGGCCAGGCTGGTCTCGAAGTCCTGACCTCGTGATCCACCCACCTCGGCCTCCCAAAGTGCTGGGATTACAGGCATGAGCCACTGTACCAGGCCTTTCTTAAAGTTTATTACTCTGATTTTCGGGATGCTGCTTTTCATGTTTGCTTTTAAATTTGGAAGGTGGTAGAGGAAGAAAAGCTGGGGTTGCTTATTTTATAAATTGATTCGGAAAATTGTTTTCTCCTTTCAGGAAAAGAAACGTGTGTGTGGAAAAAATAATTCCCTCCTTCCTTCCTTTTCTTCCCTTCCTCCTTCCCTTCATATCTCTTTTTTTCAGATTTCTTTAAGCTTTTTTTGTATTAAAAGTTTCAGAAAAGTACAGATAATAATATAATGAATACCTGTGTAGCCACAAATTCTCCTCTCTAGATAAAAACAAGTTAGCTCTAAGAATACTTCTTCCATGCCCTTTCTACTTGTCCCATAGAATAGAGGAATCATTTCCTGACTACAGGTTTGAATTCAGATCTGATTTTAGCTCCTGCACTGGCAGACACTTCGTTTCTAATAAGATAAGCTCTTCCTGGTGTTTCAATTTCTTTTCCTCCATCCACTTACCTCCTTTTTATTCTGAAACATGGGAAATCTCCTTGGTACCCATCTTCATAGGGCTGTTTCGAGAATTAATGAGCTGAGAGGTGCCATCTTGAGCTGCTTTAGAGAAAAAAAAAATTAACGCGCAGCCTATTTCTCCTGCTTCAATGTATTTTTAGAATGAGAGGCTGTCTTATTCTCTCACCCATACACGTTCTCAACAGACACCACTCCAGGATTTATTGAGGGATAGAAACTGGGACATAGTTTCTAACTGAATAATGATAATAAGAAAAGATCCAGGGCCATTCTTAAACATTATAAAATATGAAGAATAACTGATAATGAAAACAATGAAAATGATAAAGCAGAACTAGTTATTTCCATTATCAACCAGCAAGCAAATGCAAGGCAATATAAAGTTATTTCCTGCTTCACCGTGCGTTTGCTCCTTCACTTTTGGGCTTTGCAGAAAAATTTAATTAATATGATGCTACAAAAGCAGTAAAAGGAAAGGCATCCCAGCCCCGCCTTTATTAGCTGCATGACCTTAGGCAAGTTACTTCCACTTTCTAAGCCTCACTTTCCTGCTGTGTAACAGGGACAGAGTGAGGGTAGTCCCTCTACTGGGTGCCGCGAGAATCAAAGAAATAACTCGTGCACAGAGCCGCAAACAGTGCCCGGCTGGTGACTCACTGAACAGTGTTAGGTGAAGGGGTGCCGTGGATTCTGCAGCTGATTACCACACTTTTAGCGGTTGTTGTGGATGAAATTTACAAGTGGTCCTTCCACCAAGCTGCTCCATGGCCAGGAAGATCCCCCCCAATATGGGATTCCAGAGCAGCTTGGCTCCTGGCACACGGGTCAGACAGGGAACGACTTTGCCCGGATTCCCCCTCCGACAAGGCTTGTTGTCCCAGCTGCGGGGAGCGTGGTTAGCACTCACCCTTCAGCTGTCAGCTCTCTCAGGGTCTGCTCGGCTACCTGGACCTGCCTTGCCTGAGACTTCCCCTTCCGAGGGCCGCCTGTATCAGGTGACTGAATGACACAGGGGCTATTTTGGCCCAACATGGGACTATTCTGATGGGCACCAGTGGGCTCTGGAGCTCCCCATGGGTTGTTAAGGATTTACGGGATCTTCACTAAGTGCTTTCTTAGTGACAAAAGGCAAGTGGAGGCCCTTGAAGCTATTGTCCCTGGTTAAGAAAGTAAATTAAAACAGTATCTCCTTCCGGTGTTGGGTGGGGGAGGGATGGAAGAGAGTCGTATCAACCTTAGGGATGAAAAGGATGCAAAGGTGATCCCCACCATATCTCTGTTGAATTCATCAGTCTGGCCCTGCAGAAGCTGGATGGATCCTGCAAGCCCAACCAAGCTGTAGCCCCAATCCAAGCTGTCATTCTGAATATGGCACCTCCACTGGATCAGGTTAATGCAGCTTCTGGTACTTTGTGGCTGTTATGTGTCCAGTGCATTTATTTTTGTCCCACTTATAAAAGACAATCTGAAATAATTTCAGATCTAATGGAATGACCACTGCATATATGGTATATTATACAGTATATGTGTGTATATTTACAGTTTGTACCATGACTGTGCTCACTCTCCTGCCCTCTGCAATACAGACCTCGTTCATCTGGACATCCGCTATATGAAAAAGATGATGTCAACCAGTCTGGATGAGCAAGAGGTGGCTAACATGCTGGAGGCCCTTGTAAGATACATGCACTCCAGACAGTGGGAGAGAAATCTTCTAAGATTGAGGGGGTGTCCATATTGGCTCCATTTTTAGGTACCTGGGGTTCACAGGTACGTTGGAATATCCCCTCTAAACTAGAAGATAAATAATTAAATCTTGCATTTCTTATCAAGAAGCAGTGAGTAGAACACCTGGTGGGCCTCTTTATGTTTTAAAGGTAGTACAATCCACACCACGCTGGGTGATACAAAGGTGGCAGCTTTGAGTATAGAGCCCAGGGCAGGAGTGAACTGTGTCACAGGTCCGGGCTGTGGTCAAGCAGTTCTGAGGACAGGGCCATCCATGTATCAGAGATGGAAAAAGACACTGCAGAGTCTGTGGCAAGCCTCAGAGACAGCATCACAGTGCAGGCTCTCAGAGTTCTGGAATGTGGCTACGCCATCTCCCAAAGAGAATTACACACCCTTCTGAAGAACAACTCCCGGCCTGCTGCTGGGCCCTCGAGATGGAGAATTGACCCTGACTGTGGACACCAAATGACCATGTGGCCAGAATTGCTTGTCAGGAACTAAATCCTACCAGGCCCATGGAGTCACAAGGGGGAGTGGGTCCAGCAACAATATGTTATAAGATGATATGGTCCATTTGGTATCGAGCATGAGCAGGACCACAGGGCACGGGCAAGCTGCTTGAGCAGGTACCCTGGACTCCCACAACATCCATTGCTGTGGTTCTAGCCCCTCTCCCTTAGCTCATGCCTGTGATTGTTGGGGTATTAATCCTATTGTTAACTGAAAAATCACAAGATCTATAAATTTGGAAGAAGACTATTTCTCTTTCTTTCTTTCTTTTTTGTTTTTGAGACAGAGTCTTGCTCTGTCACCCAGGCTGGAGTACAGTGGCGTGATCTCGGCTTACTGTAACCTCCATCTCCTGGGTTCAAGTGATTCCCCTGCCTCAGCCTCCTGAGTAGCTGAGATTACAGGTGCCTGCCACCACGCCTGGCTATATTTGTATTTTTAGTAAAGACAGGGTTTCACCATATCGGCCAGGCTGGTCTTGAACTCCTGACCTCAAGTGATCCACCTACCTCAGCCTCCCAAAGTGCTGGGATTATAGGCATGAACCACTGTGCCCAGCCTAGGAGACTATTTCTTATAAAGGGTTACAGCCTACAACATGGCCATTTCTACAGGCTGGGAAGGATATCTCCAGCTGAAGCCAGAAATAGGCACTTTGAGGGATTAGAGGGTGGCACGGGGGTTTATGTTGAACAGGTAGGATAAACACACACATTTAACAGGTTACAGGAGGACCCGTGAGTATTCATGAGTGGAGTCCTTATGCTTGTGTGTTGAACAAACAAGTATGTTATATGCTGTGTGTCCTATGGTTACTTTGGGGTGGAGACTTAACATTTAAATGTATTATAATGAAGCCTTTGACATCAAAAGGTGAAGCAAGGATGTGAAGGCTGAAGTGTGTAGCCTCTATAAACTGGCAGAATTAGCCTGTGGTCAGTGTTTCTTTTTCTTTTTCTTTTCCTTTTTTTTTTCTTTTTTTTTAAGTTATACTTTCAGTTCTGGGATACATGTGCAGAAAGTGCAGGTTTGTTACATAGGTATACACATGCCATGGTGGTTTGCTTCACCCGTCAACCCACCATCTACATTAGGTATTTCGCCTAATGCTATCCCTCCCCCTTTTCCCCACCACCTGACAGGCCCTGGTGTGTGATGCTCCCCTCCCTGTGTCCATGTGTTCTCAGTGTTCAACTCCCACTTATGAGTGAGAACATGTGGTGTTTGGTTTTCTGTCCCTGTGTTTGCTGAAGATGATGGTTTCCAGTTTCATCCATGTCCCTGCAAAGGACATGAACTCATCCTTTTTTATGGCTGCATAGTATTCCATGGTGTATATGTGCCACATTTTCTTTATCCAGTCTATCACTGATGGACATTTGGGTTGCTTCCAAGTCTTTGCTATTGTGAATAGTGCCACAATAAACATATGTGTGCATGTGTCTTTATAGCAGAATGATTATAATCCTTTGGGTATATACCCAGTAATGGGATTGCTGGGTTAAATGGTATTTCTGATTCTAGATCCTTGAGGAATCACCACACTGTCTTCCACAATGGTTAAACTAATTTACACTCGCACCAACAGTGTAATAGCTTTCCTATTTCTCCGCATCCTCTCCAGCATCTATTGTTTCCTCACTTTTTAATGATTGCCATTCTAACTGGTGTGAGATGGTATCTCATTGTGGTTTTGATTTGCATTTCTCTAGTGACCAGTGATGATGAGCTTTTTTTCATATGTTTGTTGGCCACATAAATGTCTTCTTTTGAGAAGCGTCTGTTTATATCCTTCACACACTTTTTGATGGGGTTTTTTTTTTCTCGTACATTTGTTTAAGTTCCTTGTAGATTCTGGATATTAGCCCTTTGTCAGATGGATAGATTGTAAAATTTTTCTCCCATTCTGTAGGTTTCCTGTTCACTTTGATGCCAGTATCTTTTGCTGTGTAGAAGCTCTTTAGTTTAATTAGATCCCATTTGTCAATTTTGACTTTTTTTGCCATTGCTTTTAGTGTTTTAGTTATGAAGTCTTTGCCCATGCCTATGTCCTGAATGGTATTGTCTAGGTTTTCTTCTAGGGTTTTTATGTTTTGTGTTTAAGCCTTTAATCCATCTTGAGTTAATTTTTGTATAAGATGTAAGGAAGGGATTCCGTTTCAGTTTTCTGCATATGGCTGCCAGTTTTCCCAACACCATTTATTAAATAGGGAATCCTCTCCCCATTACTTGTTTTTGTCAGGTTTGTCAAAGATCAGATGGTTGTAGATGTGTGGCACTATTTCTAAGGCCTCTGTTCTGTTCCATTGGTCTATATACTTGCTTTAGTACCAGTACCATGCTGTTTTTGTTACTGTAGCCTTGTAGTATAAAGTGAGGTAGTGTGATGCCTCTCGCTTTGTTCTTTTTGCTTAGGATTGTCTTGGCAATGCGGGCTCTTTTCTGGTTCCATATGAAATTTAAAGCAGTTTTTTCTAATTATTGAAGAAAGTCAATGGTAGCTCGATGGGGATAGCATTGAATCTATACATTACTTTGGGCAGTGTGGCCATTTTCACGATATTGATTCTTCCTATCCGTGAGCATTTGGGTATGTCTTTATAGCAGTGTGAAAATGGACTAATACAGCAGGAATTTGTTCTGCTGTGGCATCTACTAGCGCCAATTATTTCCTCTCCTTTTCCATGCATTCCTTTTTCTCTCTGTTTAAATGACCTGTTGTGCCTTTGTGCTGTGTGTTAAAACTGTGAGCTGGCCTGAGGTTCTTCTGGAAGCACATGGTATATAAATCTTCAAATGAATACAGATAAGCCATCTTTCCCCCTCCTACTTCCTAAATAGAAAATAGCCAGAGTAGTTTATTTTAGAGATAAGGAAACTGAAAGATTTTGAGAAAAGAGAAGTGAGCAAATTAGAGATAACTGCTAGGCCTTCTGCAGAACGATCTCATTGTTTACAGTGTCCATAGGCGCTAGACCCTAAAAAAGAGGGATTCAAGGTACCCAACCCATTGCCAGTGTTGCTTCTGGGACGAAGAGGAACTGTTTCCATCTGACATAAAAGGGGTCCCCTTGTCTGCTTTTCTGTTTCATTTTTATTTTTTTGGATCAGTTCAGCAAAAGACATGTCAGTATATACTCTGTATTTACACCATTGTCTTTGACAGTGAAGTCTCTGAAAAAGAAGCATTTTTTGGCGAATTTTCCTCCTTGGCAGCAATCACAGTTATATTGATATATCAATTTCCTCTGGTGAAAGAGTTTATTTTTTAGGTATATAATTTTCAAAAGAAATGATAACTTGCCTTTCGCTTCCTGAGACTGTTAACATATTTGCATGGATAACTGGTGTTTGGGAGCCATGAGTTCAGGCTGTTTCCATGTGTGGATAGGGGCCTCCATCCCAGAGTCTCCCTGTTCTGTTCCATGGTCACAGAGTTCGCCATAGGCCTAGGTAACCCTCTTGTTCACAACCAGGTGTACGGCTGGGGGAGGAAAATACCCAGTTCTCTGAATTTGTGCTCAGAGTGATTCCAGGAACCTGAGGGCAGTCCTGCTGAGGGAAGAGAGAGACCCTCTCATATTGTTTTATACTCAGAAAAGGAAGAAGAAGCGAAACTAAAGGCAGGTAGCCCAGTGCCTAGGAACCAGACCAGAAACCAGGCCTGGGCCTGCTTGACCTAAGCCTGGTAGTTAAAATTCGACTCCTGACCTAGCAACTGATGTTATCTGTAGATTCCAGACATTGTATGGAAGGACATTGTGAAACCTCCCGTTCTGTTCTGTTTCACTCTGACCACCGGTGCTTGCAGCTCCTGTCACCTACCCCCTGGCTTGCCCAATCGATCACGACCCTCTCACGTGGACCCCCTTAGAGTTGTGAGCCCTTAAAAGGGAC
>NW_016813202.1:779245-782027 GCF_001698545.2 Rhinopithecus bieti
AAAGGTAAAATTTAGCGTATCTACTATAAGAATCATACAAAAGCATTGTTAAATGTAAAATGGTATTTGGCTTTCTCTGGCTTAAAACTAATAAAATAGGTGCTAAAGGAAACATTCATTTTACTAGAAGATCATAAAAGTTAAAAACTTAAACTTTGGCAATTAAGACAGCATACCAAGATGCAAATGCCTGGTTGAAATGGATCAAATATTCCATCCACACGTTAAACAAAAGCAATTGTTATGCTTGTGCACATGCCAGGCCAGAGGCCCTGATTGTCCCCCTTCCACTAAGGTGGTCCTCCAGTCGACCAGGCGTGGGCTGCATGGTAGCTCTTTTCCAGGATTCTACAGTCTGGAGTAATAAGCCATGCCAACCTCTCTCTGCTATATTCCAAAGTCTGGCACCCTATGGGTCAGCCCCCGAGGGCCATCCAGCCTCCGTCTCCCAACACTAAGTTCACTTCGTGTCTCTCACAACAGCATTAGGACATAGGTGAGTGTTGACAGAGAGGCACTGATACAACCGGGTAGGAAATGTTGGAACGTGGTCACTGGTTTATGCAGTTTACTTGTGCCTGATGGTCCTGCTTGTGCCAAATCCTAGGTGTTCCTCCTCCATTGTACAAAGGATTGCTGCTGTGCCCCCTGATTTTATGACTTGATTGGTCTGATAGCTCAGCTCATGGTGGGAAATTCTGGCTGCATGGCCACTTGATGATCTAAGGTCAGAGCTCAGTCTCTAGGAAAGGACCCCTTAGTCTTCCAGAAGATATTTTCAAGTGGTCCACCATCCTAGGAGTCCACCCTGAAATTCTCCCATGGGAGTTGCCAGATTCCCCAATTCAGTGTCTTTATCTACCACAGATACCACAAACACCATGGGATCTTCTGGCCCTGTTGCAGGACCCTATCTTGCTCTGGGCTCCATTTAAAATGGTCAGATTTCTGAATCTACTAATCAATGAGCTGTAGTAGTATTCTCGAGTTTGGTATATGCTACCTGAAAACCCGAAAAAGCCTCCCAAGAATTGTACTTCTTTCTTAGTGGTAGGAGGTATAAGATGTAGTACTCATTCTTTATCTTGGAGGAGAAAATATCCTAGCATGCCCCAGACCACTGGATCCCCAAATACTCATGAATGTGGGAGGTCTCTGAATCTTTGTAGGGTTTATCTTCCACTCTCTGGATTGTATTTGTCTTAGTACATCCGGGGAACCTGCCACTTTCTGCCTATCCCATCCAATGAACATGATGTTATCAACATAGTGGGCCAGTGTGCTGCTCTGTGGAATGTGTGGACAAAAAAAATCTCTCTTCAGACAATATTATTAAGAAAACAGGGGTGTTAATAGCCCTGGGACAAGACTAGGAGTGTAAACTGCTCCTGATCCTCTTTCCTGATGGGGTATTGAACAGAATGGAATTACCAGATCAGCAAACACATCCCATGTGAGACGCTGATCTGTTCTAGAAAGGATAATATTTCCAGCGCAGAAGCCACACTTGGGCTACTTCTGTTTTTTGAGTTGGAGTCTCGCTCTGTCGCCAAGGCTGGACTGCAGTGGCACGATCTCGGCTCACTGCAACCTCCGCCTCCCGGGTGCAAGCAATTCTCTGCCTCAGCTTCCTAAGTAGCTGGGATTACAGGCGCCTGCCACCATGCATAGCTAATTTTTTGTATTTTTAGTAGAGATGGGGTTTCACCATTTTGGCCAGGCTGGTCTTGAACTCCTGACCTTGTGATCCACCCGCTTTGGCCTTGCAAAGTGCTGGGATTACAGGCGTGAGCCACTGCGCCCGGCCTGGGCTACTTCTTGATTAAGTTTGTGGATGCCTACCATGTTCCACCATGACCCATCTGTTTATTTAAGGGACCAGACTATGGAATTAAGTGGGGGAAATGATGAAGTCCACCACCATTGCAAGCTTTACGACTTTGAGGGTGGCACCAATCTGCCATTCTGCTCAGAACATGGTATCACCACAGTCTTGGCAGGAGAGAGGAAGGGACAGTTTGGGTGGCTTCCTGGCTTTTCCTAATGACAACTCTTATTTCATACTTAAGGAACTCTGCCATTTGTCAAGTCCATCCTTTACATCCCTATGCATTTGGAAACTGGGGAGATTACCACCATGAATGGGCCAGAGCCAGGACTTTGCTCATCACCTGCCCTCTATAGACATTCAAGCTGATATAGGGGAACTTGATGACTCTTTGGATCCTGGGGCAAAGGCCAGAGAAGATGCTGTAATGAACAGGATAGGCCTGTTGGGGGAAAATAGAACATTAGAGGAGTCACTTTTGTATAGATAGGCATTGCAGGTGAAACTGCTGTTACCTTAGTGAGTACAGAAAGTGGTTACTGAGTACAGAAACTGTTGTACCTTAGTGAGTACAGGACTAAAACACAGCAGTTCTGCTTCCAACTCACCAGAGCGACACCGCTTCCATAGGAGGGCTCTATCTACTTACCTTCTGCACCTGTCCCTTTGTTGTGGCCAGTGTCAGTGTTTATGAGAAAGGAGGGGAGAGCCTTGGCATTAGGTGGACAACTCGCCGTCTGCAACCCTGGGGATTATAGTATTCTGAATGGTGAGTTTTTCAAGGTGGCCGAGAATTTAACACTGTGTACCCCGAAACTTTAAAACAGTTTTTAAAAGATTTATTGAAATCTTTCTAAATGACATTGGAAAACACCCATGTCTGTCACCAAGGGACATCCTTCAAAGGAAAAAAGTGCTTGCATTCTTTTCCTCCATAGCTCATTTTACCAATTC
>NW_016813202.1:784035-806290 GCF_001698545.2 Rhinopithecus bieti
CGGGCTGGAGTGCAGTGGCCGGATCTCAGCTCACTGCAAGCTCCGCCTCCCGGGTTCACGCCATTCTCCTGCCTCAGCCTCCCGAGTAGCTGGGACTACAGGCGCCTGCCACGTCGCCCGGCTAGTTTTTGTATTTTTTTTAGTAGAGACGGGGTTTCACCATGTTAGCCAGGATGGTCTCGATCTCCTGACCTCGTGATCCGCCCGTCTCGGCCTCCCCAAGTGCTGGGATTACAGGCTTGAGCCACTGCGCCCGGCCAATTTTTTGTATTTTTAGTAGAGACAGGGTTTCACCATGTTGGTCAGGCTGGTCTCGAACTCCTGACCTCTGGTGATCCACCTGCCTTGGCCTCCCGAAGTGTTGGGATTACAGGCATGAGCCACTGTGCCCGGCCAAAACAGCAGTTACTTTTGCAGCAACCTAATACATTTATCCTGAACTTGTATCTAATCTTGGCAAAGTGGCTTTAGGATGAAACCTATGTTTGGAGAGATTTGGGTGGTTATTCATTGTAGATCAAATCTAGGTTGTTGATCTGTAAAATGAACAAGGGTGTTCTTTTCATTTACTCCTTCCACAAACATGTATTAAGGACCAGATTCTGATAGATGTGAGGGACTCATTAGATCAGACAGAGAGATCCCTGTCCTCCTGGAACATTTTTTGTAGAGGTGAAGACAGATAAAACATCACTACTAATGACATCTCATGAGTGTGGTGCGATTTGGGAAAAGAAAGCAAGAGTCCAGCACTCGGGAGGGTTTGACTCAGCAATGTCTCTGATGTTTGGGGGATCAATGAGTGGTAAAGAAATACGATTTTACTAAGCCAGTTGCTCCATCAGTCTCTAAAATCTATGTCCCCATCCTGACTGTTTCCCCTGCGGACTTGTATGGAAGGTGGAGATCTAGCACTGTAGGAAATGAGACCAGGATGGGCGTGGTGGCTCATGCCTGTTATCCCAGCACTTTGGGAGGCCTATGTGAGTGGATCATGAGGTCAGGAGTTTGAGACCAGCCTGGCCGACATGGTGAAACGCCCTCTATACTAAGAATACAAAAAAATTAGCTGGGCATGGTGGCATGCGCCTGTAATCCCAGCTACTCGGGAGACCGAGGCAGGAGAATCACTTGAAATCAGAAGGCGGAGGTTGCAGTGAGTCGAGATTGTACCACTGCACTCCAGCCTGGGTGATAAGAGTGAAACTCCATCTCAAATAAAAAAAAAAAAAAAAAAAAAAAGAAAAGAAAGAAAAGAAACCAAAGGCAAATGGAGACAACAGATCAAAGGCAAAAGGAGACAACAGATGTTCCTGTACCATCTCAATAGTGGGTGACAGGATTTGGCTCTAGAGCAGATGACTTTGTATGCAAGACTTTGCTGATATATTTCATCCTTTTATCTCATTCAGAAGATCTCAGCTTCCATTAAAAGATTCTCTAACTCATATTTGAGACATTTCTGTAAGTTTTGGGCCAATTTCTCCTCCCTCCTTGATTTTAATTTATTAATCCTGTGTTGCATTTCTTTCTGAATTTGGCACCTTGCCTTGTCTCATAGTTTCTGACCTTCTAGATTAATATTTCATTAGGGCCCCATTCTTGACTCTCAGCTTTGACTTTGCCTCAAATACCATCTTTGGTTTTCTCTTGGCTCCATTTCCACAGCCTTAGCCTAGCTTAGTCCTAAGTCCAGCCCCTTTCCAGAACCTCTGCCAGGATCAACTCCCACAGCTCTCACATATAGCAGAGGGGTTTGAACAGTTTCAGCAGCATTTTACTCTCATTTTGCTGTAAAACAGAATCAGAGAAGCTAATTCACATTAAGCATTTAATGACTGGAAAAGGCACAGAATATAATCTACACCATGAAGATTTACCTTGTAACAGTGGCTAATACTTTAAACCAAAGCAATAATCTCAGACTGCATAAGCAACTAATGGAGGGTACATGTTAGTGCAACATGGTTATGTCCTTCCAGACTTGGTTATAACTGAAATGTCTTTATTTTTTCATATACAACTCCCCTTAATTTTAAAACTGCTTTTCTTTCCATAATCATAATGCAAAGTTTTCCGCCATCGGTTCACATTTCTAACAACTAGGTCATACCAAAAAATTGAGCCACTCAGACACCCTTTGTCCACATGAAATTAGGATATGGTGGATGTTTATTCACCGACTTGGATTAATAGCTATTTTTTCTTTTGGTAGGGAGACTGCTGGAGTGTGTATACATGGGTGTGGATGGAGGTGCATATTTATGTGGCGAGAAAGTGAGGAGAGTGATAGAAGCCAGGTGATAATACTTGGCAGATACAGCCACATCTCAAAATGTGTTCATATTGATTCACCTGCTGGTCTATCCCCCTGAACTCTTGAGTGGTGATAGCTATATATACCCTGTCATCTGTTATTTCCCCAGCCCCTGGCACAAGATGAGAACTCAGTAAATGTGTATAGATTGAATGAACTGGTGAGAACCGTGGAAATGTCACAGAGTTATATTGGCCTAAATGATCATCTGGTTTATACCCCACACTTCGCAGAGAGGAAAGTGCAGCCAATAGATAGTGTGTATCCCACCACAGTGTGTTGGGGGCAGATCAGAGATCAAAATTAGATTTTCCAACTCCAAGTTTAATGCATGCTGTGTTTTCTCATACTGTTCTGGGTCTAAAGAGTTTTAAAAAGGCAGTTTGCAAAACTGTTAATCAGATAGCATACAATATAATACAGTTTTACTTTTGTTTAATCTTTGGGGAGCCTAAATTTTGGGGATTTTTAAGCCATTGAAAAAAACAAGTGCAATATTTAACATTACCTATTTTTTTTCTAATAGAATCATTTTCTTAGAGAAGTACACTAGAAATAGGAGCGTTTTCTACCTGAAATGGATTCCTGGTAATGTTCTCTATTGCTTCCTAAACCCCGGAAGGTGGTTTAATGGATCTTGCATGACTTGACATTAACAGTTTTCTGTGACCCACTTTTATATAAAAGATCATGTTTGAGAGGGAAGAAAAGAATAGGCAGATATTTAAATGAAGAAATGTGTATTAATGGAAAAAAGAGATCTGAGCTTCTTTATTAGAAAATATATTAAAAGAATTGTAAAACAAAATGAAAGAGTGTGTAGTATTGTAAAGAAGAAAGCTGAATATAAATTAAAGTCACCTGAAAGACATTTCATGCTTTTCTGCTTGATGAAGGGACTTGGAATCATAGTTCCATAATATTATCCTCGAGGTAAACCTCATTTTTCTCATATGTGGAAGAAGGAATACAAGAGTGATTAATTGTGTGTGTGTGCGCGTGTGTGTGCGTGTGTGTGTGCATGCGTGTGATTAAGGATTAAAGTGAAATTTTATTTTCAGGTGTGTTCTTTGAAAACAAATGTTAATACCCTTAGGAAGAGTATAATGCTGAATTCTGGTCAACAAATCATTGTGTAACATCGTAAAGATAACCACACCCTACTACTGGGTATCTGCCTAGAGGAAAAGAATTCATTATATGAAGAAGACCTTGCACAGGTACGTTTATAGCAGGACACCATGGCATTCGCAGCAACCTGGATGGAGCTGAAGACCATTATTCTAAGTGAAGTAACTCAGGAATGGGAAAACCACACATCGTATGTTCTCATTTATAAGTGAGAGCAAAGCTATGAAAACACAAAGGCATAAGAATAACATAATGTACTCTGGGGACTTGGGGAGAAGGGTAGTGGGAGGTGAGGAATAAAATACTACATATTGGGTGCAGTGTACACTGCTTGGGTGAGGGGTGCACCAAAATCTCAGAAATCACACCTAAAGAACTTATCCATGTAATCAAACACCACCTGTTCCCCCAAAAGTACTGAAATCATAATAACATTTAAAAAAAACTGTACTCATACCACATTCTTAACATTAGTTAGAGCATTATAGAGTTTTGGTATATACTTAGAGCATTATAGATTTTTGGTATATACTGGAGAAACAGGGACAAGATGGTAGATGGGAAGCAGGACTAGATTGCAACTCCAACTCAGACAGAGTAGTGTGTGGAGGCTCACACTGTGAATTTTAGCTCCAGAACAACTGCAGGAATAAAGCAGGAAACCCAAAGGAACCCACAGACCCTCTGAAGGAAGTGGATTGCTCCTGCAGGACCTGGGAAACACCCCAAATACTATGAATGGCCAAAATGCGGAAGTGGGAAAGGAGATCCTCTGCCCCTGAACACATACCCGCACTGGGGAAACTGAAGGTCAAGTTTACGGGAGAAGATTCTGACCTTACCTGGAGCTGAATCAATTCAGAGAGTTGAGGAAAATACAGGGGTAGAGGAAGCAGCGGGAATGGCCCCATGAGCTCACTGGGTCCCCAAGCAGGCCATTCCTGCCTGACTCACAGGGATCCTTTGAGAGGGCAGCCAGAGGCGTGGGGAAAATGCCACAGGGAGAAGGAACTCTCCAGCTGAACTTTGTAACGTTTTGAACTGGTCAAGATGCCTCCTGGCCAGAAACTCATAGGAGGGCATGAATCGGGCATGCAAACTCTACAGGGATGCAGACTCTACATGCAGACTCACAGGCGGGGTAGCCTGGGGCAAGTTCTCAGCCCTGTTCACCCATTGCCTGGAAACAGACTCAGTGCTGTTAGAGGGGGTGCGGTGGGAGTAAGACTGGGCCTTTACATTGTGTGGGAGCTGGGTGAGGGCTGTGACTGCCAGCTTTCCCCTACTTCCCTGACGACCTGCATGACTCAGCAGAGGCAGCCATAATCCTCCTAGGAACATAACTCCATTGACCTGGGAACCTCACCCCCATCCTTCATAGCAGCCACAGTAAGACCCGTCTAAGGAGAGTCTGAGCTCAGACACACCTAGCCCTGCCCCCATCTGATGGACCTTCCCTACCCACCCTGGTATCTGAACACCAAGGTCATATACTCTTGGGAGTTCTGGGTCCCTGCTTAATACTGGTTCCTCTCTGTACTACCACAGCTGATGCTGTCTGGAAAGTGGCACCTCCCTGCAGGAGGCCAACCAGCACAAAAATAGAGCATTAAACCACCTAAGCTAAGAACCCTCACAGAGTCCATTTCACCCCCCTGCTACCTCCACTGGAACAGGTGCTGGTATCCATGGCTGAAAGATCCATAGACAGTTCATATCACAGGACTCTGTGCAGAGAACCCCCAGTGCCAGCCCAGAGCCTGGTAGACTTGCTGGGTGGCTAGACCCAGAAGACAGAAAACAATAACTACAGCTTGGCCCTCAGGAAACCACATCCATAGGAAAAGCGGGAGAGTACTACATCAAGGGATCACCTGGTGGGACAAAATAATCTGAACAACAGCCTTCAGACTTAGACCTTCCCTCTGACAGAGCCTACCCAAATGAGAAAGAACCAGAATACCAACTCTGGTAATATGACAAAACAAGGCTCTTCAACACCCTGAAAAAGTCACACTACCTCACTGGCAATGGATTCAAACCAAGAAGAAATCCCTGATTTACCTAAAAAAGAATTCAGGAGGTTAATTATTAAGCTAATCAGGGAGGGACCAGAGAAAGGCAAAGCCCAATGCAAGGAAATCCAAAAAATGATACAAGAAGTGAAGGGAGAAATATTCAATGAAATAGATACCATAAATAAAAATCCAAAAGTTTAGGAAACACTGGACACACTTATAGAAATGGAAAATGCTCTAGAAAGTCTCAACAATAGAATTGAACAAGTAGAAGAAAGAAATTCAGAACTTGAAGACAAGGTCTTAGAATTAACCCAATCCAAGAAAGACAAAGAAAAAAGAATAAGAAAATATGAACAAAGCCTCCAAGAAGTCTTGAATTATGTTAAATGACCAAACCTAAGAATAATTAGTGTTCCTGAGGAAGAAGAGAAATCTAAAAGTTTGGAAAACGTATTTGGAGGAATAACTGAAGAAACCTTCCCCAGCCTTGCTAGAGACCTAGACATCCAAATACAAGAAGCACAAAGAACACCTGGAAAATCCATTGCAAAAAGATCATTGCCTAGGCACATTGTCATCAGGTTACCTAAAGTTAAGATGAAGGAAAGAACCTGAAGAGCTGTGAGACAGAAGCACTGGGTAACCTATAAAGGAAAGCCTATCAGATTCACAGCAGATTTCTCAGCAGAAACCCTACAAGCTAGAAAGGATTGGGGTCCTATCTTCAGCCTTTTCAAACAAAACAATTATCAGCCAAGAATTTTGTATCCAATGAAACTAAGCATCATTTATGAAGGACAGATACAGTCTTTTTCAGACAAACAAATGCTGAGACAATTAGTCACTACCAAGCCACCACTACAAGAGCTGCTAGAAGGAGCTCTAAATCTTAAAACAAATCCTGGAAACACATCAAAACAGGATCTTTTTAAAGCATAAATCTCACAGGAACTATAAAACAAAAATAGAAGTCAAAAAACAAAGACAGAAAATAAAAAAATCCCAAAGTACCCAGGCAATAAATAGCATGGTGTATGCGATGGTACCTCAAACCTCAATACTAACATTGAAAGTAAATGACCTAAATGCTCCACTTAAAAGACACAGAACAGCAGAATGGATAAGAACTCACCAATCAACTATCCGCTCCCTTCAAGAGAGTCACCTAACACGTAAGGACTCACATAAACTTAAAGGGGTGGAAAAAGGCATTTCATGTAAATGGACACCAAAAGCGAGCAAGGGTAGCTATTCTTACATCAGACAAAACAAACTTTAAAGCAACAGCAGTTAAAAGAGACAAAGAGGGATATTATATAATGGTAAAAGGCCTTGTCCAACAGGAAAATATCACAATCCTAAACATATATGCACCTAACACTGGAGCTCCCAAGTTTATAAAACTATTACTAGTAGACCTGAGAAATGAGATAGACAACAACACAGTAATAGTGGGGGACTTCAGTACTCCACTGACAGCACTAGAGAGGTCATCAAGACAGAAAGTCAACAAAGAAACAATGGATTTAAACTATGCCTTGCAACAAATGGACTTAATGGATACATGCAAAACATTCCATCCAACAACAGCAGAATATAATTCTGTTCAACAGCACGTGGAACGTTCTCCAAGGTAGACCATATGATAGACCACAAAAGAGCCTCAATAAATTAAAGAAAATAGAAATTATGCCAAGCACTCTCTTAGACCACAGTGGAATAAAATTGTAAATCAACTCCAAATGGAAACTTCAAAACCATGCAAATACATGGAGCTTAAATAATCTGCTCCTGAATGATCCTTGGGTCAAAACGAAATCAAGATGGAAATAAAAAATTATTCAAACATAATGACAATAGTGACACAACCTATCAAAACCTCTGAGATACAGTAAAGGTGATGCTAAGAGGAAAGTTTATAGCCCTAAAAGCCTATATCAAAAAGACTAAAAGAGCACAAACTGACAATCAAAGGTCACACTTTAAGGACCTAGAGAAACAAGAACAAACCAAACCAAAACCCAGCAGAAGAAAAGAACTAACCAAGATCAGAGCAGAATTAAATGAATTGAAACAAAATAATTACAAAAGATAAATGAAACAAAAAACTGGTTCTTCAAAAAGATAAATAAAATTGATAGACCATTAGCAAGATTAACGAAGAAAAGAAGAGAGAAAATCCAAATAACCACAATGAGAAATGAAACGAGAGATTTTACAGCTGACACCACAGAAATACAAAAGATAATTTGAGGCCAGTATGAACACATTTACATGCATAAACTAGAAAACCTAGATGAGATGGATACATTCCTGGAAAAATACAACCTTCCTAGCTTAAATCAGGAAGAATTAGATACCCTGAACAGACCAATAACAAGCAGTGAGATTGAAATGATAATTTAAAAATTACCAACAAAAAAAGTCTAGGACCAGATGGATTTGCAGCAGAATTCTACCAGACATTCAAAGAAGAATTTGTACCAATCCTATTGACACTATTCCACAAGACAGAGAAAGAGGGAACTCTCCTTAATTCATTCTATGAAGCCAGAATCACCCTAATGCTAAAACTAGGAAAGAACATAACCAAAAAAGAAAAGTACAGACTGATAATCCCTGATGAACATAGATGCTAAAATCTTTAACAAAATACTAGTTAACTGAATCCAACAACATATCAAAAAGATAATTTACCATGATCAAGTGGATTTCATACCATGGATGCAGGTATGGTTCAACATACACAAGTCAATAAATGTGATACACCACATAAACAGAATTAAAAACAAAACTCACATGATCATGTCAATAGATATGAAAAAATCATTTGACAAAATCCAGCATCCCTTTATGATTAAAACATTCAGCAAAATCAGAATACAAGGGACACACTTCAATGTAATAAAAACCATCTATGACAGACCCACAGCCAACAGAATAACTGAATGGGAAAAAGTCAAAAGCATTCCCTCTGAGAAGTGGAACAAGACAAGGACTTCCACTCTCACCACTCCTCTTCAACATAGTACTGGAAATCCTAGCCAGAGCAATCAGACAAGAGAAAGAAATAAAGAGCATACAAATAGATAAAGAGGAAGTCAAACTGTCACTGTTTGCTGATGATATGATAGTTTACCTCGAAAACCCTAAAGACTCCCCTAGAAAGCTCCTACAACTGATAAAAGAATACAGCAAAATTCCTGAATGCAAAATTAATGTACACAAATAAGTAGCTCTTCTATACACCAACAGCAACCAAGTAGAGAATCAAATCAAGAATTCAACTCCTTCTACAATAGCTGCAAAAAATATAAAATGCTTGGGAATACACCTAACCAAGGAGGTGAAAGACCTCTACAAGGAAAACTACAAAACACTGCTGAAAGAAATCATAGATGACACAAACAAATGGAAACACATCCCATGCTCATGGATGGGTAAAATCAATATCGTGAAAATGACCATACTGTCAAAAGCAATCTACAAATTCAATGCAATCCCCATTGAAATATCACCATTATTCTTCACAGAATTAGAAAAAAAATCCTAAAATTCATATGTAACCAAAAAAACAACCTGCACACCCAAAGCAAACCTAAGCAAAAGAACAAATCTGGAGGCATCACATTACCTGATATCAAACTATACTGTAAGGCTGTAGTCACCCAAACAGTATGGTACCAGTATAAAAAGAGGCACATAGACCAATGGAACAGAATAGAGAACCCAGAAATAAACCCAAATACTTACAGCCAAATGATCTTCAACAAAGCAAACAAAAATGTAAAGTGAGGAAAGGACACTCTTTTCAACAAATGGTGCTGGGATAATTGGCTAGCCACATGTAGGAGAATGAAACTGTAACCTCATCTCTCACCTTATACAAAAATTAACTCAAGATGAATTAAGGACTTAAATATAAGACCTGAAACTATAAAAATTCTAGAAGATAACATTGGAAAAACCCTCTAGACATTGGCTTAGGGAAGGATTTCATGACCAAGAACCCAAAAGCAAATGCAATAAAAACAAAGATAAATAGCTGGGACATAATTAAGCTACAAAGCTTTTTCACAGCAAAAGGAACAGTCAGAAGAATAAACAGACAACCTACAGAGTGAGAGAAAATCTTCACAATCTATACATCAGACAAAGCACTAATATTCAGAATCTACAATGAACTCAAATAAATCAGCAAGAAAAAAAAAATCCCATCAGAAAGTGGGCTAAGTACATGAATAGACAATTCTCAAAAGAAGGTATACAAATGGCCAACAAATATATGAAAAAATACTCAACATCACTAATGATTAGGGAAATGTAAATCAAAACCACAATGTGATGCCACCTTACTCCTGCAAGAATAGCCATAATCAAAAAATCAAAAAACAGTAGATGTTGGTGTGGATGTGGTGAATAGGAAACACTTCTACTCTGCTGATGGGAATGTAAACTAGTACAGCCACTATGGAAAACAGTGTGGAGATTCCTTAAAGAACTAAAAGTAGAACTACAATTGGATCCAGCAATCCCACTACTGAGTATCTACCCAGAGGAAAAGATGTCGTTATAGGAAAAAGATACTTGCACACACATGTTTATAGCAGCACAATTCACAATTGTGAAATCGTGGAACCAACCCAAATGCCCTTCAATCAACGAGTAGGTAAAGAAACGGTGGCATATATATACAATGGAACACTACACAGCCATAAAAAGGTATGAATTAACAGCATTTGCAGTGACCTGGATGAGACTGGAGATTATTATTCTAAGTGAAGTAACTCAGGAATGGAAAACCAAACATCATATGTTCTCACTGATCTGTGGGAGCTAAGTTATAAGGACACAAAGGCATAAGAATGATACAATGGATTTTGGGGACCTAGGAGGGTGGGAGGGAGGTAAAGGATAAAAGACTACAAATAGGATGCAGTATATACTGCTCGGTTGATGGGTGCACCAAATCTCACAAATCACAAATCACCACTAAATAACTACTTATGTAACCAAACACTATCTGTACTCCAGTAGCCTATAGAAAAATTAAAAAGAAAAAGAAAAAAAAATTTTTTTGGTATATACCATAGTAGACTCACTATTTCTCTTTTCTTTTTTCAAAATGTTTTGTTGATTCTTACAACCTTTCTGTTTGATTGTTCATTTGTAAAACATTCTTAAAATGAGATTTGCTTTCACTTTCAAATGAATTAGCTTTGTCAGGTTATGGGGAAAATCCTATTAGAAGTATTTATTGGGTACAGTTGAAATCTTTAAAAACTGCTATTAAATTTGTGGGTTTAAGCCCCAAAGACCCTAAGTAGTAATCAGAAAAATCAGGATGATTGCAAAACTTGGACTTTCTAGCATTTGTGCACTATACTCATACCTATAGGAGAGAGCGCGGGTGTCTTTATGTAACTAACTAACCAAATGAGCGTAATTTGAAGCGCGAGTAAAATTCTTTCCCAAGGAATTATAAAAATGACACTGAAGGGATTTATATGATACTCCAAATGCATAAAGTGTTATTTCTTATTTTCTTCTGATTTATGATTTTCTGAAACATGTGGGTAAGACTGAAAAATAGTAACTTCATTTCTTTAAACCAGAATAGTTTCTAATGATTTTTTTCTCATCAGTAGCTTAAAAATGAAGCTTCCATTTGTCTATTGATTGGGGTATAATGATTTCAGATTCTCAGCATCCAGTAAAATCTGCCAAATAGGCTTCTTTCAATTGCAATTTCGCTTTGTCAAATTTATAGGATGTTTCATACATGAGGGATGAAAAGATCCAAATTTTGCTTTATAGAAAAATTCTCTCTCTGATCAATAGGATTTGTGGAGTTGTACCCCATAAAGTTTAGTTGACAAGATGCCATTGGTTGAAATAAAATTATAAGACAGGAATAAAAATAATAATGTGTTTTGTATGTCAGATAAGTCACTGGTTAAAAAGATTGAAATTATTCCCAGAAATTTGTTTTAACCATCAACCAATATTTGATAGGATGCTGTTGAAGAAGTTCATGGGTTCATAAAATAGTAAAAAGCAAGAAAGATCCTTAAAAATAACTGTAAGTCCCTTCTTTTGTATGTATTAATCAGGAAACTTAGATAATAAAGTTAAATAACTTGTGCAGTCTCCCAAACCTAACAAGTAGATGGGACAAGAAACTAAGTCTTCTACCTTCACAATAATAGTCTTTCCCGGTTATTTATTCTTCACTTAAAATAGTGAAGATTTAAAAACATAAAATAGTTAGGATACTCTGTCACTACATGAACTTCAGTAAACTCTACTCTCTCACTTACACATAGTTTTATAAACCTAAGATGAGGTTTATGGACAGGATGCAAAGGTAAAAAAAAAAAAAAAAAAATCAAAGGCCAAAATTTGTCTGACTTGACTTTTTTATGTAGAAATTATTTCAGGCCAGGTCATTGAATAAGTAGAGATTGATGGAGAAGAATTAAAAAATGGGACCAGAGTGTAATACTGAGATGGGGGTGGGGGAATCAAATTAATAAACTTTAGATTTATATTTAAAACTCGATATTGTTAGGTGAAGGCGTTCAAGATTTCAGCACTGGACAGCTCCTTCACTTAAAAAATAGAAATTCAGTAAGGGAGTTATGCTGCTGAAGACTGAATTGGAGCTTTCTCTTTCCAGGATACCAAAGATAAAAATTGTTTCAAGGGCAGAGACTTTGTAAGTCCTGGTATGTAGACAGGAATATGAAGTAACGCAGTTTAGAAATGTTAAATTACCTAAGCATCTGGATTAATTAAATTTTTAGTAGAAGAGAGATGCACATAGACTGAATGGACCATTTGAACAATGGTATTTAAAGCAAGATCTTTTGTGTCCTGAATTGGGAACTGGAAAACAATGTGTCAGGTGCTGAACATCATAAAAGTCTTTGTCTTTGGGGAAGACCCTAAGGGGATAAAGGAGGGTGTACTAGGTGATATTATGATCATCAGCAAAGCTATTGAGAATTCAAGCATAGAACAATGTACCTGCCACTAGCTAATATGAATAATTCACTGAGCTACTTATTTTGTCTTCAAAGAATGAAAAAATCTGCTTAACTTTTATTTTTAATGTTTTGTCTGAATTAATTGTTGCATTGGTGCTGGGTTGATATAATATGGCTTTATGCCTCAACATGTACAAAGTTTCATACCTCAGGGTTGTGATTGGCCCAGGCTTTCTTTCTGAGGATGATGCTGAGCTTTTGCAGTGTAAGTTCACTCTGGGAAGAACTCTTCAAAATTCTCTCTTAACCTGTACAACAAAAAATTATGACTGCCTCATGACTTAATTATCAAAAGATCAACATCATTTTTATTTCTAAGGTTTTCAGCAAATAAAGCAAAACTTGGGTTTTATGGTTTCTTTTCAATTTCAACTAAATTAGATATTGTTTATTTATGAAAGATATGGAGCTTACAAAGTTTATATCTAACATTTTACATGAAGTTAAGAAATCTCATTCCTTTTGGGCACAGAACTATGATATTTAGGTTCTTTCCACTCCTAGAAAAGTGCTGAGCTAGAAAAATCAGAAGTATATCTATCAAGTTTACAGCTCACGATGTACTCAAAAGCCCTAGTTGCCTGAATAACCTTTCCTTTCAATCTCTCATCTTTCCTACTGATATGTAATAGGGCAATAAAAGATAAATTTCAAAATAACTGTTTGGTGCCCATTCTTCTTGCCTATGTCTTCTCCATCTTTAATGTCAAAAAGGGGTCCTGTCATGTAGACTCTCACAGAAAATTAGCTAAAAGGTGGTATTTCAGCCCAGCTCTCTGAACTGGAACTGAGTCTACAGAGTTAGGTCCTGCTTTGTGGACGCTTGGCAGCATGGAAGTGTAAGAGAGCACTGGGTCACTCTACCAGACTCTGGAATTCTTATGTTAGTGCTTCCACTGTGCACTCTGGAGCTGTACTCTAGAAAAAGAGCAGCAGTTGTTTGCATTCCTGAATAGAAAATTTATGACAGGATGGCTTATATGCAGTATTACTGGCACACAGTCTTGATTGTAATCAATATCTTGAAGTCCCATTTTGATTGTCAGCTCCACAAACATACTAGGGCAGAAACTAGATATTCTTTTCTATCTTACTAAAACTGCAGTGGAAAGCTCATTTGTCCCTGACTAAGATTTTCACTGCAAAAAGGTAATGAGATTCCCTTATACCATGTGAAGATCACAATACATTCTTTCAGATGTTTTTAATAAACAGTAAGTCCAGTTAGATTAAGGAAGAAACCTTAAAGTCAGTATTCATAAAACGGTTAAGATGTTTCCTGATAAGGTGTTAATGTCCAAAATATATAAGAAACTCCTGCAATTCAATATCATAAAAACAAAATCCCTATTAAAAATGGGCAAAGGACTTGAAGAGACACAATGGCCAACAGGTATATAAAAATGTGCTAAACATCACTAATTATCAGAGAAATGCAAATCAAAACCATAAGGAGATATCACTTTACATCTGTAATAATGGCTATTATCTTTTTTTTTAAAAGAAGAGAAGTGTTGGTGAGGATGTGGAGAAAAGGAAACCCTAGTACACTCTTCCTAGAAATGTAAGTTGGCAGTCTTTATGGACAGTATGGGAGTTCCTCAAAAAATTAAAAATAGAACTACCATATGATCCAGCAATCCTACTCCTGAATATCTATCTAAAAAACTGGCATCAGAATCTTATAAAGATACCTGCATTTCCGTGTTTATTGCAGCACTGTTCACAGTAGCCAAGATATGGAAACAACCTAAATGTCAATCAGTGGACAAATGACTAAACAAAATGTGATATATACATACAATGGAACCAATAAAGAGAAAACTTTGCCATTTGCAACAATGTAGATGGACCTGGAGGACGTAATGCTAAGTGAACAAAGCCGGGAACAGAAAAACAAATACTGTAGGATCTCACTTATGTACGGAATCTAAAATAGACTCAGAAACAGAGAGTCAGACCATAGTTGTCAGGGGCTTGGAGTTGGGAGAAATGAGGAGATAATGGTCAAAAGGTACATTTCAGTTATGAAAAACAAATTCTGAAAATCGAATAGATAGTAGAGTGCCTGCAGTTAACAGTACTGAACTGTGTACTTAAAATTTGCTAGGAGGCTAGATCTTATGTTAAGTGTTCTCACAATAAATAAAGAAATGGAGTGGGAGGAAACTTTGGAAGGCGATGGATACATCCATGGCCTTGATGGTGGTGATTGTTTCAATGGTGTATACTTATCTCCAAACTCATTGAGCTGTAAACGTAAAATATGTATAGCTTTGGGCATATGAAAGAAAAGAGAAAATTGCTCTACTGTGATTTTAAAACATACATTTTATGGTGTTAGGACATTCCAACATTAAACAAAATCCTTCCAAGGCCTAGGGAACCCCTGGGGCAACTTTCATCTATAAAGATGAGTCTGTGTTTATAGTAACTGTATCAGTGATGCCTTCTCATTCATAATACTTTGTCTGTCTCCCATTTTATATAGAAAATACCCAGGGCTAGATGGCATACTGTTTAGGAATGACTGTTTAAAAATTCCATTAAAAAACATCAATTGTATGATTTGTTTTAAATTGGCAGGAGTAATCAAACTATCTTTGTAAGTAGTTACAGTTTGGGCCCGTGTGTTTTATGTTAGCTGTCTTTTTCGCTTGCCTAGAAACTTCTCTTTTTACTTCAATATCCAGTTTAGATGTGAAACCTCTAGAGTAGGAAACCTACTTTGACCATCATGGGTAGAAGAATGGTGAATATTCTGTTTCTTATTCTGGCAGCAAACAGCCCTTACACAAATTGTAACACTTTCCAGAGGGGTATTTATGAAACTGACCCAATAGTTCCATAGACTTTTCTTTTTGATAAACATAGAAATTGATCCTTCTGCTGTTAAAGCTTGAAACTTGTATTTGCTTTATCTGAGTGCCTTCCTCAGGAAAGGATCATCAGGCCTCTCAAAAAAAAGTATCAAAGGGCCAGGTGCAGTGGTTCACACCTGTAATCTCAGCATTTTGGGAGCTGAGATGGGGAGATCACCTGAGGTCAGGAGTTCGAGACCAACCTGGCCAACAAGGTGAAACACCATCTCTACTAAAAATACCAAAATTAGTCAGGCATGGTGGCAGGTGCCGATAGTCTCAGCTACTCAGGAGGTTGAGGCAGGGAGAATTGCTTGAACTCAACAGGCAGAGGTTGCAGCAAGCCAAGATCGCGCCATTGCACTCCAGCCTGGGAGACAGAGCAAGACTCTATCAAAAAAAAAAAAAAAAAAAAAAAAATCAAAGAACTGAAACTCAGACTCACCAGATCAGGGCATCAGATGCCTCCACTTCCTCAGTGTTTTCTTACACACTGTTACATTTCTTCCCTGCTATATAAACCCCTACTTTTAGTTGGTCAGGGAGATAGATTTGAGACTGAGCTCCCATGTCCTTGGCTGTAGCACCCGATTAAAGCTGTCTTCCTTGGCAATACTCATCTCAGTGATTAGCTTTCTGTGCGGTGAGTGGCAGGACCTAGACTGAACCCTCGGTATTTCAGTAACATTTCCCCTTTGGTAAATGAGATGAAACACCTCACAGGACTGAAGTTACATGACGAAAAAGTCCAGCAATCTGTGGCAGATACTGGTCAACTCTCCTTCGAGCCTACCATCTCCCCTGGAGATAATGTTAGGAATAATTTCACTGGTTCTAGAGTCCGCATTCAGAATAGTGGTTTTCAGTCAGGGGTGGTACCCACACAGAAGACATTTGGAAATGTCTGGAGATATTTTTGGTTGTCACAACTTGGGTGGTTCTTCTGGTATCTAGTGTGTAGGGGTCAAGGATGTCGCTGAACACCCTACAATGTATAGGCTATTTCCTTCCCCAACAAAGAAGTATCTGACTCAAAATATCAGTGTTGAGGTTGAGAAATATTGGTTTAAAACAACAAAAGGGGTTTTAAATGAAAAGATGCTGGAGTAGATATTGGGATGCCTCAATCGTATACAGTTTAATAATTGGAGGAAATTGGAGGGGAGCAGTGAGGTCATGTTCGGGGCCTGACTGGCAACTAAAACCAGGTCTCCTGTGCTGCTATGGCCTCATAAGGTCTTTAGAGTCTGTTTCTCTGCTTTGCACCCCTGACCACAGCACCAAGAGGTGAAAGGGCTTTGGGGCACTGACACTAAGATAGATAAATACATGTGAAATTGATATATAAACCAAAACAATATACTACTCTGTAAGCAGAAGTGTAATTGTTAAAGAGACTAGACACACGAATTGTCTTCTCAGGACAATCTCTTCCTGTAAAGACATTGACTGTGTTAAACATGTTATAATCAAAAGATTTCTTAGTGAACGTATATTCAGAAAAAGAGGAGTTGATTGGGCCAGTGACATATTCTGAGAGTTTTGTCTGTGAGTCCACTGTTAATTAAATACATTTGTCAAAGGGACAGAGTACCCTTGATGGGTGAGAGGAGGTTCAGTGAATAGAATTCTGGGCCTTCTACCTAAGGTGCCACTAGAACAGCTCTACCTATATTTGTTTTATTTATTGGGGGTTTTGCTCAAGATTTCATTAGGAAAAAAAAAAATGTTTCCACTACTTACAAAGTTAGAAAATCCTCCATGTAGTCCACTGACCCAAGCCCCTCCCTCACTGCTGCCAAATGTTTTCTGTCTGGTTGACCTTTCCTTGATTCTCTAGGCTGAATTTTGCTGTGTTCACAAAGGTTTTCTTCAGGTAAGGCACTCTGGATACAATGAATTACCATTTGGCCTACTAAACTTTACTACCCTGTGAGGGGCTGAATGGTGTCCTCCCAAAACATGTTAAAGCCTGACCCCTAGTGCCTGTGAATTCGACCTTATTTGGGAATAGGGTCTTTGCTGATGATCGAGTTATGATGATCGAGTTAAGATAATAATCTTAATGCAGTCCAACCATGCCCTGATAAAAAAGGGGAAAGTTGGACACAGAGACAAATATGCATGCAGGAGAACACTTTGTGAAGATGAAGGCAGAGATTAGAGTGATCCAATCTCCAAATCAAGGAATGGCAAGGATTGCCAGTAAACTCCACAAGCTAGGAGGGGGCATGGAACAAACTTGGCAGACCTCAGAAGGAACCCATCCTGCTGACACCTTGATGTCAGACTACACAAAACTCTGAGAGAATAAATTTCCATTGTTTAAGTTACCCAGCTTATGACACTTATGACAACTCTAGGAAACTAATACAGTCCCTCATTTCATCCTTGAGATTAATTCCAGGCCTCATCAATTGCATGCTGACAGCTCATCTCTGCAATTATTTTTACCAGCAGATAATCTCATTCATCAGGGGTGTCTTTTTTTTATTAGCTTTACTCTAAATCAGCCATGTTTATTTCCAAATTCTTGTGGGAGTATAGGGTACATGTCTCAAAAATTTTCCTTGTACCAACAAAACATTATGTACCTTTTATTTTTTTGGTCTCTAAAATGATGAGCTGAGAGAACCAGTGAAAAACTAAGTGGATAAGTGGGAAGCTCTTTGGGTTTATTAGAAAGGAAATGAATCAGATCACAATGGGCTCATACTACAAACAAGGTCACCTTAGCTTATTCTTTTAGAAGAAGATATTTTATTATCAAAACATCAAGGGAACAGAAGGATCAGAAACTTCTTAATCATCTAATATCCCAGTTTTAAGTTGGAGAATGAGTTGGGAATACAGCCCTCGACAACAGCAAGCCATTCAAATAAGTCGGTGCAAGATTAATACAATTTCCATGTAAAAGTAGTTAAGGCAAGAAATGCTGGCACCCTGAGCTGAAGGCTCATTTGCATTGTTTGCTAAGACTCTGAGCAGTTTTGCAAATCATCAGGTGTTTAAAAAAATCAGATAGTGACCTTGCCATAAATTTTGAGTGCCCTTATGCTGGAACTCAGAAATGATCTCTTGCAAAAATACTAAACATGACTCTAGAAATACTCCAGTAAGTCCACAGACAAACCCCGGAACCTTCTCTAGGTCCCCTTCCCAAAGAAACCTATCTTTAGGCTGGACCTATTTCAAGGTCTTCTGACTTAAAGTTTGACACTCCTTCCATCGAATTGCTCAGGGTCCTAGAAAACATCATCCTTGATTCCTCCCTCTCTGACACTCTCTCATAGCCTAAGCCATGACCAAGTGCTGTCATTTTTTGATCCTAAATAGCTATCAAATCCATACACTTCTCTGACGGTCACTACCATCTCCCAAACAAGCTATCATCATCTCTCATTGTAGTAATAACATCCGGATCAGTCTCCATTCCTTCTTGCTCTAGTCTCAACCCTCCAACCACTGTAGCCCAAATAAATCTGATGGCATCCTAGCTGCCTCAGACCCCAACTCCGCTTAAAAATATTTCAGCTGCTTCTATTTGATTAGTCAAATATTGAGCTCCTACACTGTCAGGAGCTGAAGTGAACAAAAGCAAAGACACAGTCCTTGACCCCACAGAGCTTAACACGGAAGTAGAATGAGAGTGCAGGGAGGAAAGACATGCATTAAAGAATTACACAATTTTTTAAAATAAAAGGTAAAATTACAATGGAGATAAATGCTAAGGAGAGGTACATGGGCTATGTGAACCTATACTGGAGGAATTGATCCCAGGGAAACCTTCCTCCAGGAAGTGATGATTGAAAGAGGATTAAAGCCAGTTGAAGAGGTAGATGGTGAGACAGCCTATTAGGCAGACTGAATACTGCATTAAAAAAGCCCCTTGCAGAAGGCTTTCTTTTCTTGGAGAAAAGAAAGGAAGTCAGTGTGGCTGGTGCAGATAAGAGAGGCAATGTTTAAAGCCAGGCATTTTGTCACATGAAGGCTTCTGATCTCTCTCCTAGGAGCAATGGGAATACAGTGAAAGGTTTTATGGGTGAAGACTTACTGTGGCTATTGAATAACAGGAATTAGATCATGTTTGATTTTTGAAAAGATCTATCTGGCTCTAGGGTAGCCCATAGATTTGAGGAGCAAAAGAGAATGGGGGGAGAATAGTTAGGAGACCACTATAGAAGTCCAGGCAAGAGATGAAAGAAAGTAATGTGGGCCAGAGGGCTGGTGCTAGAGACAGAGGAAAATGGACAGCTTTGGTGGGTAAAATTAACAGGACTTCCCATTGCTCTTATGAGAGAGCATAGAGGATGGGCCTCTATTCTGTCTCCTAAGACCATGTCAACGTTTCCCTTGGAAGTGAATTTATGTGGAGACCTGAGATATAAGTAGGGATGGCCCTTTCGAAAGGAGGTAGGAGTAGGCTAAGAAGGCAGAAGGTAGCGAGGCTCAGATACCAGTCTTTGAGAGCAGTAGAAACCATGGCCTGTAGCTCTGTATCCTCCCAGCTGGCATCTAGCATAGTGCCTAGCACATTCTAAACAGTAAATTGTGGTTGAATAAATGTGAATGAACTTATGAACTGGAGTTTGAAGCCAGTTCGTCTGATGCCCAAGACCAAGCTCCTTCCTTGCTGCCATGCTGCTTCAAGTGGTATTTATATAATATTTCCATTTTCATATGATAGATAAGGAAATTGAAATTCAAGGAATCTCGAACCTAGCTGGAGAAAAAGGTAACTTGCTGGCAGATTCAAAAGAAGATAATTAGGGAAAGGTAGATTTCCACCATCCACGTGATGCAGGATTTTTCTCAGCCCCTTCTCTGGACTCACAGAAGAGGCACCCTGTCTACTTGGCCCACCGTGCTCAACCCCTTGCGGGAAGGAGCACATGAGCGGGCAAGTGCAGGATCTGGCTGGCTGCTCTGGACGCTGACACAGGAGTGAGCTCCGTGCAGGGCTTGGGCCAGACCAGACATATTGCCTCAAGGGGAATGCTGTGTCACCCAGGCGAGGGTGCCCGTGATCCCGAAGCCCCAGAGGGGGTGCTACAGTGCTCCTTCAGTTCCACCGTCTGCAGACGGCGGTGTGTGAGCAGCTGTCACGGTGCTCCTTCAGTTTCACCATCTGCAGACTGCGGTGTGTGAGCAGCTCAGCTGGTCCAATGACAGCTGCCATCCACCAGCGAGGGCAAAGCCTTTCTGGGTACCCGCACTTTTGGGAGTCCTGAGCTCTTGTCTGGTGTCCAAGAAGAATCCAATCACGTGGATGATTGAAGGATGATGAAGTCAGATAATTTTTTTTTAGGGGGGATGCAGTTTCACTCTTGTTCTCTGGTCGCCCAGGCTGGAGTGCAGTGGCATAATCTCGGCTCACCGCAACCTCCACCTACTGGGTTCAAGCGATTCTCCTGCTTCAGCCTCCCGAGTAGCTAGGATTACAGGCATGTGCCACCATGCCTGGCTAATTTTGTATTTTTAGGAGAGACAGAGTTTCTCCATGTTGGTCAGGCTGGTCTTGAACTCCTAACCTCTGGTGATCTGCCTGCCTTGGCCTCCCAAATTGCTAGGATTACAGGCGTGAACCACCGGGCCTGGCAGAAGACAGAGAATTTCACTGAGCAATGAAGAGGGGTCTCAGCAGAGAGGGGAGCTGGAGAGGGGACAGGAAGGGCAGGCCATCTTCCCCCAAGTCAGGTTGTCTGTTCCCTGAAGTCAGGCCACCTCCCTCTCTACCAATTGAGTCGGGGGTCTTTATAGGCACAGGTTGGGGAGTGCATGCTGATTTGTTTGTGAGTATGCAAAAAAGGTTACAGTGAAGGCACCACTCAAAGGTGGGCATGACAGTGTAGCAAACCAATCAGCAGAGGGTAGGTATATGTAAAATAGGCGAAGGGTGGGGATCAACTGTAGGAAAACATGCCAAACAGGAAGACAAGTTGTCAGTCTGGTCGGAGGATTTAACTTGTGGCTTGGCGTTCAGGCTTTAAACTGTCTTTGGCTTGGAGGTGGGGCTCCACAGGGTACATGCCCCTATCAGACTTGGCATTTGTTTGCCTCCTGTCACTATGAGTAACAAGACAAATCTGAGTTTTAAACAGAGCCAAAGGTAATTTATTGTATACTTCATGCTCAGTGCTCTCTATATGACTTGGGATAACAGATACATAGAAACCTCAACAAATGCCCCTTAAAACCAGGGGAAGAGAAAATAAAAGACAATTAACAAGACTAGAGATTGATGCAAAGGCTTTGCTACACAGCCCTTCCACCCACATCTCAATGCCCGGCCCTGTTTCACTTCTTAGGAGTTGGAAAGTATAGTCTCCCATATACCCAGGAAGGAAATGAAAATGGGATATTTGATCAACTCAAGAATCTTCTTATTGAGGTGATGTGTTTTCTGCCTTTTATGGATCCATGTACTATTGGCTCCATGCAAAATATCTCCTTAGAATAAGGAATGAAATGTTCTCTATCTCACTTATAACTCTAATAAAACCAGATAGATAATTAGTGCTAGGAATGAGAGGAGGTGGCAGTTACAGATTTTCTTTTGAGCACCTATGATGTGCCCAGCAGTATCCTTGGTCATTTATACAGCTGAACTCACATGGGAGGGAAGGAGCTTGTTCTGGCTTTTGCTCTTGGCCGGGGTTGATCTTTTTCAAGATGGCCGCCTTTGCATCATAATTCCAGCATCACTTCCAACAGTGGGGAACCTCTTGTTTGGCAAACATGAGCCAATTTAAAGAAAATATAGACCACTACTTCAGGGAAATATATTTTTTAAAAAAATCACAAATTTGGAATATATGTAAATTATAATATTTAAAATATGTATTTAAAATAATTTTAAAATAAAATATTAAAATC
>NW_016813202.1:806674-816285 GCF_001698545.2 Rhinopithecus bieti
AGAAATA
Source organism: Rhinopithecus bieti (assembly GCF_001698545.2). Classification (NCBI taxonomy): domain Eukaryota; kingdom Metazoa; phylum Chordata; class Mammalia; order Primates; family Cercopithecidae; genus Rhinopithecus; species Rhinopithecus bieti. Next base: position 806,682 of record NW_016813202.1, read on the forward strand.
TAAATATAATCTCACATCTTTGAGTGGGATGACATTTTCAACTTTGAACAAAGTAATTGTATCCAGCTAGAGGGTGGATAACTTGAGCCATAGAGTGGATTCCAAGCCAACTTCTTTTCTACTTTTTATTTCTACAAATTAGAAATGCTCAATTCACAATGATAAATTATCTAGAATGGTGGTAGGTGTTTGGTGGCTTGGTTGGTGCTCAGAAGCCGACACAATGAAATGCTGGAAGATTCTAAAGTATAACTTGGGAGACAGTGGAACATAGATTACTAATGAACTCACTGCTAACTTACAATTGTCCTGGACGTTAAAAAATATTTTGTTCAAATAGTTGGATGTGATTTTACAGCTGTTCATGATCCATGGTTAATTTCCTCCTCTAATGAGTGAAAAAAAATATCAATTATTGAGACAGAGTTGAATTCTTAGCAATTCAGCTACTTAATTCATTAGATGGACTTCCTATAAATCTCTTTTTTCTTTCTTAAGACAGAGTCTCACTCTGTTTCCCAGGCTGGAATGCAGCGGTGCCATCTTGGCTCACTGCAACTTCTACCTGCCGGGTTCAAGCAATTTTCCTGCCTCAGCCTCTGGAGTAGCTGGGGTTACAGGTGCCTGCCACCATGCCCAGCTATTTTTTGTATTTTTAGTACAGACAGGGTTAAACTATGTTGGCCAGGCTGGTCTCCAACTCCTGACCTCAAGTGACCTGCAGGACTCAGCTTCCCAAAGTGCTGGGATTACAGGCATGAGCCACTGCTCCCAGTCATAAATCTTGATTAAAATCATCACACTTGAGTCCTCATGGGATACATGCAGGTTATTTATGATGCTGCATATATTGCTGAGTTAACCTCTTCAATTAAGTTACTTGAAATCAGAGAAATAGTCTTTACTACAATTGCTATGTCATAACGAAATGTTTTCCTATTTCTCTGCTAACTTCAGAAACTCATATTGTTCATGTGAGTTTTTTTTCCTCTGTGGATGGCAGGGTCTTATCCTTGCTGTCCATTTCTTTGCCCAGCATGTTCAAACATGTACACTAAGGAAAAACAAGTGCTTCAACAGTTTTCACTATTTTCTTCAACACTGAATCAAGGTCCAGAGGCACATCATTGACCCCCAACTATCACCTGTGAATAAAGCAGTGTAAAGATTGGTATTTAGGGGTTCCCATTCAGGAAGCTCACTTTTCCATGCTGGAGATTGGTACTCTGTTAGTAATGATACCAACACGCATTTTCCAAACTAAAATCAGGCCGATGAATAATTGCTGCTATTTTTAGATAGTATTGATTTTCAGTGATAAATAGATAGAAGTATCCCTCTTATGTGTATTGTACATTTGCCAAGTGTGATTCACGCTTTTTGCATCATTCACAAAGCAAACTATTTTCTTTTCCTTGAGACGGAGTCTCACTCTGTTACCCAGGCTGGAGTGCAGTGGCACGATCTCAGCTGACTGCAACCTCTGCCTCCCAGGTCCAAGCAGTTCTCCTGCCTCAGCCTCCCAAGTAGCTGGAATTACAGGCATGCGCCACCAGGCTTGGCTAATATTTTTTTGGTATTTTCAGTAGAGACAGGGTTTCACCATGTTGGTCAGTTTGGTCTTGAACTCCTGACCTCAAGCAGTCCCCGTGCCTCAGCCTCCCAAAGTGCTGGGATTACAGGCGTGAGCCACTGCACCTGGCCGAAGCAAATTGTTTTCTTGCACACACATACGTGACTGTTCCTCCTCATTGGAGGCCATTTCTTTGCTTGATGTTCCATTTCAGAAAGGATTTGTGCCAATAGCATGTTTTGCATTTTCTTTGAGCATCATTTCATAAACTCTGCTCCTATTTTATAAGACTTTTGGCAGTCATGTAACGTGTCCTATTTTTGCTGTAAGAAATGCAACTTAGACATGATGACATTGTGGATTTGGTCTCTTCCTTACTTTTAGTGACTAAACTCATTACTTTTGTACTGAAAAGCATTATTTACCGTTCTTCCAGGACAACTGAATTGGTTTACAAGTGAGGGGACTATCTTTGCAAATTGATACACATGTATTCAGTGGTTTTCTGCCAATATTGGACACAGTATAACAGCAACACACTAGAAGCACTGGAAGCAAATACCCAAGAAATGCCGTTTTTGTCTATTCGTTATTATATTTCCTGCTCATATGTTTATCAGCTGCTGCAAAATCCTGATTGGTCTCAGAATACACATTGTACTGGAATTCTTTTCCTTCTTCATATTTATTGTTATTCTTAGTCATAATTAGGTTCTATTTTCATCACTTCTTTCACGCATCAGTGCATCGTGTTTGAGCCAATAATTCCTTTTTGTCATTTGGTGATGCCATGCACCAAAATAATAATGAGAAAAATATAAATGAAACAACATAAAACACTATATGCCAGTGACCTGAAAATATATTAGCCAAGATGCCCTGGATCTAGTAATTGAATGCTAACCAAGACAATGAGATTCACCCAGCCATTTTAGCATACACAGATCATTTAAGGATGTAACCATTATTAAAAATACAAAAGATTTTTGTTAAAGTCCTAATTTATTTGTACATTTCTAATGTAAAATACATATGGAATAAACTTTGTTTTCTGCTAAACTATTAAACCACCTGCAAACAATTTAATAGATTTCAAGGGGACGTCTGGAAACAGCCTGTTGTCAGTCTGACCTGGTAGGGAAGGGTGGCAGCTGGTCGTCCACTCTCCAGATCCCCCTTTAAGAACTGAAGTTCTTACTTCCCCAGCTGATAGGTTGGTCAGTAGCTGATAGCTCTCAGCTGAGTCACTCTCAGGGAATTGCCCTTGGCTGAAGAGAACCACCTTGCCCATAGGTATTGCCCTTCAAGTCCCAGGGATCAGGACTCAGTATCTGTGGGTTATTATTATTCAACCTACTACACTTTCTTCCCTTTATTTATTTTTTATTTTTGTTTTATTCCACCGTCTTGGAATAATAATAATGAAAGTTGAATAGATGTGATGATCATCTTGTTTCTCACTATAGGAAGAATACGTATAATATTTTACCACTTTATTAAGTGAATACGTTTTCCTTATATTTCTAGTTTTCTGGAAGTTTTTATCTTACATGGTTGTTAAATTTTATTAAATACTTGTTTTGCATACTGAGATGGTTATAGGATTTTTCATATTTGTTATACTAATGAAATTAATCACATCGAATGACTTTCATGTGTTAAACTGGCAGCACACACCTAGAGCTACCCCACTTGCTAACAATTTCTCATCCATTTCATAGTTTCTGGATTTGAATTTTTAGAGTTTTTAAAATTAGTATATTGTTTATCTTTGCTAATAATAAAATGAATTGGGGAATTTTCTCTCTGTTCTCTGAAAGAGTTAGTATAAATTTGGTATCATTTCTTCATTAACAGCTTGGTGGAACTCACTAATGAAGCCATCTGAAGCTGTAGTTTTCTTTGTGGGAAGGTTTTAAATCATAAGTTCAATTTTATTAACAGATGTTGGACAATTCAAATTTTCTACTTTTTCTTGTGTTAATTTTAGCAAGTTTTGTTTTTCAAGACATTTAACCATTTTATCTAAGAAGTCAAATTTATTGGTATAAAATTGCTCATAATATTTATTTTCTAAATGTCTATAAGATTTATAGATAATTGTTTAATTCTTGATATTGCTAAATTTACCTTCTTTTTTTCTTGATCAGTGTTGCTCAGTGTTTATCAATTATATTATTCTTATCAAAAAACCAGTTTAAAATCATTCTGCTTCTGCTTCCTATTTCATAAATTTTGTTTTATCTTTATTATTCTTTATTATGTTCTTTATCATATTTTATTTGGGCTTCATTTGCTGATCTTTCATTCTTGCTTCTAATGATAAAATCTTAGTTTTGATTTTAAACCTTACTCTTTTAAATATATGCTCTAAACCTATAAATTTTTCCTCTAAGTACTGTCTTAATTGTTTGACACTATTTTGCTATGTTGAATTTTCATTATTACTTCAGAACATTTTTCTAATTTCCATGGTATTTTTTTCTTGATCTATTAATTATTTTTAAGAGTGTTATTTTATTTTAAATATTTGGAGATTTTATAGTTATCTTTCTGTTATTTATTTTAACTTAATTCTCCCCAGTCATAAAACATACTCTGTTATTTTTATCCTTTCAGATGTGTTGTGACTTCCTTTATGGCATTTTATAATCTATTTTGTTGTATATTCCTTATGTACTTCAAAAAGGTACATATTCTGCTGTTGGATATAGTATTTTATTAATTTCAGGTAGGCCAGTTTGATTATTTTTATGTTTGAAATCTCCTCTATCCTTATTAATATTCCGTCTATGTTTTCTGTGCTTTTGAGAGAAGTGTGTTTACATTCCCAACTACCATTTTGAATTTGCCTCTTTCCATTTGTGAATTTTTACTCTTTATATTTAGAATTTGTGTTATTCGGTGCATACAGTTTTAGGACTGTAGCTTCATGTCCTGATCCTTTTATCACTATGTTGTACCCCTCTTTCTCTACTGTAGTACTTCTTGACTTAATGTGTACTTTGTAATCAGTATAGTCACACCAACTGTCTTTTGAGTAAAGTCTTAATGCTGTATATTTTTCCATTCTTTTAATTGAAGGGTATCCTTATTTAAAATTAATTAAAGGGTATCTTGTAAGCAGAATATTATTGGGCTTTAGTGGTTTTGTCCAGTCTGAATATTTTTTATTTTTTAATTGGAATGTTTAATGCATTTCAATGTAATTGTAATTCTTAACATAATTATATTTAGGTCAATCACATTGCAATTTGTTTTTATTTGCCCCATTTGTTCTTTATTCCTTTGTTGCTTCCTTTTGTCTTCTTTTGTAATAAACAAGTCTTTTCTTTTAAATTATTTATCTTTGTCTCATTTATCAGCTTTTAAATTATACCCTTGTTTGTATTTTCCTTCCAGCAGCTACTGCAGATTACAACATGCATTTTGACTAAATTTTATTAACTACCACTTCCTAAACAATATAGCATCCTTACAACAGTTAAATTTCATTTATCCTCTTGCCTCTGTGCTGTTACTGTCCTAGTTCACATAAGTAAAAGAGGATAAATAATTATTCTTCCAATTATTAACCTGAATACCTCTAAATCCAATTTATGTGTTACTGGATTTATGTTTCTCAGAAACCCTTTTGTACTCAGCTCAAATCACAGCAATTAGTAGTTTACATTACTATGCACTGTAGTAGTTTGCTAGGGCTACCACAACAAAGTACTACAGACTGTTTCGCTCAAAAGACATGTATTTGAAAGTCTGATATCAAGGTTTTGGCAGGGATGGTTTATTTGAGGGCTGTTTTTTTGTCTTCTTGGCTTGTATTATAGATGGCCATTTTCTCCTTGTGTCTTCACATAGTCCTCCCTCTGTATGTGATTGTTTCCTGATCTCCCTTCCCTCCCTCTCTTCTTTTCTTTCTTTTTCTTTCTCTTTCTTTCTTTCTCTTTATTTCTCTATCTTTCTTTCTTTCTCTCTTGTTCTTTTCTCTCTTCCTTTTCTTTACTTTTTTCTTTCAGAAATGGGGTCTTACTCTGTTGCCCAGACTAGAGTGCAGTGTTACAGTCATAGCTGACTGCATCCTTTAATTCCTGGCCTCAAGTGATCCTCTCTCCTTGGCATCCCAACATACTGGGATTACAGGTGTGATCCACCACACCTGACCAGTCTTCACTTCTTAAATTCACTTCACTTCACTTCAATAGGACACTAGTCATATTGGATTAGGGCCCATCCTAATGATCACGTTTTAAATTTAATCATGTTTCTAAAGACCTTATCTCCAAAATACAGTCACTTTCTCAGGTACTGGTGGTTAGGAATTCAATATATGAATTTGGGGAGGCCAACATAATTCAGCTCACAACAGATATTCTCTGCTTTTGATGGGTGGTTTTAAATAATAGCAAAAAATTTTTCCATAATATAGTACCTAGAAATATAACTCCTTGGTATCAAATATTTGTAATCAGTTTGTTTCTGATGTGTAATAAGCCAGAAAGGCAACAAGGGAGAGTGGTTATGACCAGTGTATTCCAGCCCCCAACTGCCAGCGCACAACTCTTACCTTCACCATGTTCTACCTCTGTGATCTTGGCAAGTCAGTTCAACTCTCTTTCAATTTTCTCATCTGTAAAATTGGGTTAATAATACTTCCTATCTTATAACATTGAATTATTATGAGGATCAAACGAGTTATTATTTGTAAAGCACTTAAAATGTTTCTTGAAATAAATATTAAATTTATAGTATCTTGAAATATTTAAAGCCCTGCTGCTACACAGGGTCTCTGCAGTCTTCACTCTGACCAGCTCCTCTTTGACGTGTGGCTGCATTAAAGCCATAGCAGCCCCCACCCCTTCTTTACTTTTTTCTCCAATCTGCCTTTTCCTTCCTAATTATTCTATGCTATCTTTTATATCCTCATTATCCTGTGTTACTTCTAATGGCCCTCCCTTGACTCTCTCTTCTTGGACTGTTGGCCATCTTTGTCCCTAATGACTCAGTTCCCTTCTTGCTACTTTGCTCATTCCTCTTTCTTATAGTTGTATTTTCGGCTCCTGTCTTTACTTAAGTCTACCCAATAACATAACGCCATTTAAATCTCTCTCATTTTTGGAATCACGGGGTAACACAGCATGACTGAACATGCCTTTGGTTTGCATCTGTCAGAACTTGAATTAGACTTACAGTGATGTTTATTCCTTTGTTCTTGTCAACATGCAGTTTTATTCTCCTATTGCCCCCTCTGTTAGATTCCTGTGATTAATTTTTAGTCAGTTAAAGAGCCCATCTGACTACTTCTCCCATAGCTCTTGGGAGCTCTGGTTACAATGCTGCCTCTGAGAGTCAACAGAAGGTGAGAGTGTATCCTAAAGTTTTCTTCACTTTTCCTACCTCTCAGATGCTATAATGGGCTACAGATTCTTTCCATTCCCCCAGGAGAGCATTTTCCTTCTTAAAGACAGTGTTTGTCATTCTCATTGTCCAACTGACAGGCTCTTGTGAATGAATATTTGATTTCCAATGGAGAAGAAAGACCTGCCGGGGAAATGCCCAATTTTGTGAGCAATGGAGTTTTAATCTTCCAAATGTCATCTGCATTTGCTTTCTTCGAAATATCCTTTCTCTTTATTGCATTTTTGCGTGGGGTAGAGGAACAATTTTACATAAAGTTAAGGACCCAGGCTTCTGAACCAGGCAAGCCCAAATGAATTTGAATCTCAGTTCTGTGTGACCTTGAGCAATTTCCTATGGCTATAAGCTGTAGTGCTTTATTTATAAAATGGAGCTAAAACTACCTACGTCAAGGTTTATTGTGTATTAAATGACCCAATGCTCCTAAAGTACCCAGGCCATTATTAAATGACCCAATGCTCCTAAAGTACCCAGGCCATTAGAAGTTCTCCGTAAATGGTAGCTATTACCATGATTACTCAAAGCTTGAATGTTATTAACGTGCATTCTCTTGCGTTTTGCAAGGAGAAATTGTGTGATTTATACTTTTCCTTCCTTCAAACCTCCTGGATGCTTCTGTGCCTCCCTAAGGCTTAAAAGAAACGGTTGTACTAGAAGCAGCTCACTCATTGGATGTTGCGTGGCTATCCAATAATTCGTTTTAGAAAAGGTCCATATGCTTCTGGGAGAGTGGTGTGGGTCTTGCTCTTGACATGCTGTGAAGCTTTCAGGTGATTCTGATTACCTTGATTATTATAGTCCTGCAAGGTCAGCTAAATGGTCGCTTACAGAGTTTCTTGGGGCTGCGGAGGGCTAATGTTGAATTTAACAGGAGTTACCCCCTACAAATTCTAGGATTTGAAAATGTTTCCACAGTTGCCAGTCTCCATCTTGCTCTTTCCCATAGATCTTGAGCAAATTTTGATATCTTGCTGCATTTTCTTTTCCGCAGTATATGATTTAGCTCATATCAAGCAAAATTTCAATTATTTTATATCAAGATTGGCAAATACATTTCATCTTTTGTAGCAACTTCTACTGATTGGTAATGGGGATTTGGAGACCTGTGTTGAAAAAGATTCTGAGGCATGGGTTCCTGGTGGGAAGGAGTATTTAATGCCTAAATCATTAGTATCTACAGTGGACGTGAGAATCAAGGTGGGATAGCATGCTTGTCTTGTGTCTGCTGAACTTTTACCCTTTTCCAAAGCCTAACCCCTTTGTTAGAGCCCTGTGGGGGTGAATCAGGCATTCAAATTGCCTTTGTTCTGCCTGAGCGTGAATGCCAAGAGCAATACAGCCATGCTCTCTGGCCTCGTCACATAGACACAGCTGGGGAGGCTTTACTTCAAGCCCAGGAAGACAAGGGAGAGTCTGTGACTGGCAAAATTGGATGAACAGTGACAGACTGACTTTTTTTCCAAATGACTTAAACAATTTTTTTATAACACAAAATGACTTTAGTGGCAGATTTTCTTTTTATTCAGTGTCATCAGTGTCATGTTGACATGGGCCCAAATATCTTTTCTCTTTTTTTGGGAGAAATAATCAAGAGGCTGAAATATTAGCATTATCAAGGCATTATGTGGTTGACAGGGACAAATAGAACAACCTACATAGAGGCCTCCTCTCCCCACTTAGTTTCTGACACCCAGTTCTATGCTGCCACCTGCCCCTCGTCTATCCTCATGGGCATTTTCTTAGCCCCTTGGGCTTTCATGCATTGTCAGGCTTCACCTAGACATGATCACCCTTTTCATTCTGCCTGGACCCCAACTCATGACAGGCTTCCCTTGTGTGTGGATGCCCTCCTAACGCCCTCCAACTCACACTGATCATGCCCCCTGGTGTAGACACACTCCTTACCTTGCTTGGTCTCTGATTCCCAGTACTAGGCTGCCCTCTGCAGATATGCCCTTCTCATCTTGCTGGCACACTGACTCCTCATCCCATGCCACCCCACCTCTTGGACAGCCTCTTTACCACTTGGGTTCCCACACGCCATGCCAGGCATCCCTGCTGCATGCATGTCCTCTTCACCCCACATGGGCTTTGATACCTGCTTTGAGGCACGATGGCCCGTCCCATTCCTATCAGTCTGTCTTGCTCTACCTCCATAAATAGCTTGAGGATGCATTGTTCAGGAAGGCACAGGAAGGAAGGGAAAAGTGGAAGCACTGTAAAAATGTCATTATATGACCTGAATTATATATTTACTGAAATGATGTAAAAACAGAAAAAGCAAAAGATAGGAAACACAAGCCGATGACAACACGCAGAGATTCCCCAGCGATAATCCAGTGATTACAATTTTGCTGTACATTCTTTCTCTTCCTTTTCTGTGCATACATATCTGTATCTAAAACTAATCTATATTCCTGTCTATATCTATTTGGTCTCTTTGTGAATGTTAGGTGTTAGTCGTACCTAAACCCAGAAAACAAAAAAATGATATAGAGTTTTAGAGAATGGGAGAGTTTGGCATTTTTAATGCTGAGGCTTTGTCTGTAGCAACAGAACTATTTTCTGTAGACAAAATCTGGAACCCCATCTGGGTTTTTTTTTTTTTTTTTTTTT
>NW_016813202.1:816517-844687 GCF_001698545.2 Rhinopithecus bieti
TTTTTTTTTTTTTTTTTTTTTTTTTTGAGGACTTTAGTCAAGGGATTGGCACAGGAGTGAGTCAGCCTATCTCAGCTACTCTGTGTGGAGTCATCCCATCTGTACAAAGAAGATAAAACTTGCATATTTGAAATGCTCATAAAATGCTCTAAAGGCATTTGATGAAAATGGTAACTGTTCAATAAATATTTAAATAAAACAAGAAATGACTTAATGTACTTTTTATCTCATCATCTGGGGTCAGAGACATCTTAAGAAGTATATAATTAGCCTTCAGGTAAAGAAAACTTAGGCAGGTTAAAACATACTGCAATCGTGAATTTCACCACATTTTCATTAGAGTTCAAAAGATCCCCAAAAAATGTTTTCCAGGAAAGAAAATGGAAGTTCATAGCCAGGATTTTGATAATGAACTTAGGTCTGCTTTTTGTGTTTCCACTGATGTGTGTGTGTGTGTTTTGTAAATATTTAAACATATGGAGAGTATATATAATGAGAGAGAAATGGAGGTCCTTTCTCTAGGACTGTTGCTGCTCTTTTGAGTGGGACAGATGCTCCTGCTGCCTAGGGAGAGAGAGAATCGGATACAGCTCTGTTATAAACTAGCAAGAGGTGAGGCAGAGACCAGAACTCAGGGTTCTGACATCAAATCTGAGCCTGTAAAAAAAAAATTGGTCTAAAGCACACACCCCGAGGATAAACTTCTAATGAAATTTCTGTCTGGCACAAACGCGTAGGAGCATGTTCGTTTCAGAATTGTGACTGGGGAAATGATTCATAAATTCTGTGAGGAGACTCTCACACAATATCAAGCGTTTGCCAACTATAAACAATATAGGACGATAAAAATAGCTGGCTCCCTAGCCCCTGCATTTCATGCAGGCCGTCGTCAGCAGGGTCTGCTGCCTGAGCACATCTCTGCGGCTTTGGGAGGCTCTGGGGAACCCCGTTTTTGAAAACTAGTTTTGACATTCCTTTCAGGACACCTTGTTATCCAAATCAGTACATCTCTGTCCTTATTAGCTTCATAAATATTTATATTACTAAGTGTCAGAGCCTCAGGGCTCTTGTCACTTTGTCACCGTTATGATGCGTCTCCTGCACTCTCTATGATGTTGCTTGAATGGATTATATAACCAGGGGCCAGTGTAGAGTTCGGGATGGTCAGCTGGTTGTCTGCACATTAGAAAAAGATGCTGTGTGCAAGAGTGGTGGACATAGGAAGGCAAAAAGAGCACTAGGTATGAGGGACAATGCAGAGACTGGATAATAATACCTGTTTCTACCTCCACCTCCAGGACCTCTGGAACGACCTCTCAAGGTGACAGCTTTTCAGATGCCTTCCTTCTGTTTGCCCAGTCGTATTCCCCTCTTTCAAGTATTAGCTCAAGTTTCTCTCCTTAAAATTAAATGATCTCCATCTCCTATCTGCCAGGCAACTCCTGACCTACTAGATAATTCTCTCTTTGTTATCATAATTCTTTCGTTGCTAAAGGTTATATGTAGTTTAGGCCCAATGACTCACTCTATTGTACTACAAGGAAGTTTAGGGGAGGGACTCGGTGTCTTAACCCAGGAACTAAACAGAACACAGCTCCCACATTCTGATGATCTGGCAGGTAATATAAGAATCAGTAACAAATACTGACCCAGTTTTGTGATCTTTTTCTTTCTGAAAATAAAAATTTGGGGTAGGAGTATTTCTGTATTTATAGACATTTTCAAAATCTGATAAAGTATTTAGAATATTTAAAAGCCTTCTTTAGCGTATCGATTTTAAAAGAAATATCATGCAAGATTAAAAACATTCTTCTTCTAGAGAAATTCCCAATTCTTTTTCCTGCATTTTCTTCCTTCCCTTTAAATCTCAGATTAACACAGTGCATTTAAGCACACGTTGCACCAAATGAAGCTAACTTATGTACCCTATTCCAGGCCATATTTCAGCTTTATTACTGCCTTTATTCTTCTTCTTCTAAATAAGCAACCTCTATGTCAGTGTGATAAGCTTACATTTTCAGAGAGATATGAGTCTACTGCCGAGCAGTCAGCTCAGGGCCAAAGAGAAACTCCTGAATTCTTCTTGGTTTGACTCTGAGACTTCTAAGAGTGAGTGTCTAGGGAGAAGAAGCTTGGCAAAGGTGAAAACAAGAGGACTACTAGGTTTTCTATGCATATGTCCCTATTCCTGAGACAGGAACAGGACCACCTAGAGAATCTTTAGACATTATCAGAGGAGGTAGATGGGAAAGCAAGAATGAGACGCTGAAAGGGAGGTGGGTGTGTCCTCCAAGCAGGTTTTGCTCTTTACATATTTCCTGAAGGCCTTGGTTTGTTTGCAAATGCTTACATTTCGTACTTTGGTATTCAATCAGTTTGGAATCCTGATCAAACCTGGATTAATCACAAAAGAGAGTTTATTGGCTCACATAATGGAAGAGCTGCAGACTCAAGAGAGGCCAAGACCTCCTTTTTCTGGATCCATCTCAATTCCACTTGCTGGTGTTATCTCTAGGATCAAAGCAGGCTCTTCTGTTGCCTGCCAGCAGCTTCTGGAGCCACACTCATGTCAATCCTGGAGCCAGTCACTGGTTGAGGTGAAGGGGTGATGAGGGTTCCCTTAAGCCAGTCAGGGCCCATTCATGGATGTGGGGGAGGGAGGCATCAGTTCCTTCAAAGTTGCCTGAATCTTACATTGTACAGTGGAAAAGTGTTCTGCGTTCCCATAACAAGGTATTGGTTCAAAGCCTGGATCCTTAATTGTACTAGCTTCAGCTTCCTTTTGTTTCTCAGTTGGAGGCGATAATAATAGTTATCTCATAGCAGGACTGTTGGCAGGATTAAATGAGAACATTTATGTAAAGTACTCAGTATAGTGTTTGGCACACAGTAGGTTCTCCAATTTCCTTTCTCCTATTTGTCCAGACCAGTCCCTGAACCTGTGCCAAGACCGCAAGACATCTTTTGACAAAAATTCCCTTCGGAAGGTCTCAGTGGGCCTCCAACAGAAACGTGAACTTCAGCATGTGCTAGCAATGAACGACTGTACACAAGATTTCATTCCAATCTTTGAGGCCAGATAACCCAATATGCTTAACACTCTTGATTGCATGTAAATATTGCAACCTTCTCTTTCTGCACAGGCACTCCCAAATAGCTTGGCCATTCCTGATCCCTGACTCATCCTTTCACGCTTGTCTGGCCTAGCAGCAATTGTCTCCATTCTTCTGGCCTTGCCAATACTCATGTGAATGTGGGTATTGGAACTAAATGACTCATCAAAGATCTTTGCAGACAGTGAACCCCTTCAGCCTCAAGATCCCCCATCTCTGGTGAGTATTGGAGATGAAGGATCTTGAGGATGAAGGGGTTCACTGAAGACTCCCTGTATTCCATCACTGTCCAGAGTTTTCTCATCACTGAAAATCTGAACTGCAACATCATGTTTTCAGACGACAATCTCACAAATATCCAACTCTTTCAGTCTCATTTCCCACTGTCTGTTCTTCAACCTCATGCAAATTTTAATTCCATAGTACCTCTTTTTTTCCTCCCAGTTAGTAAAAACTTTTAAATCTTCATTTGTTTTTCTAGATCTGATGGTTTATCAGTTCAACCACTCTCATCTCTTTGATCTTCCACCATCCTTGGCTCAACCCCCAATCCTGAGGACCAGTCCCACCAGTTTGTCATCTCTGCTCCTATATCCTTGTTGCTAAGGATTTCTGAGGAAAACCCCAACATTGTTCAAATTGATGCCATTGTCTCTGATCCCAGGTAAATCCTCAACAATGCCTTGCAACCTCTCAGGCAGGAGAGTCCTGGACAATCTTTTTCTTTTTGATATGGAGTCTCACTCTGTCACACAGGCTGGAGTGCAGTGGCGTGATCTCTGCTCACTGCAACCTCTGCCTCCCAGGTTCAAGCACTTCTCCTGCCTCAGTCCCCTGAGTAGCTGGGACTACAGACAGGCACCTGCCACCATGCCCAGCAAATTTTTGTATTTTTAGTAGAGATGGGTTTTCACCATGTTGGCCAGGATGGCTTCGATCTCTTGATCTTGTGATCTGTCCACCTCAGCCTCCCAAAGTGCTGGGATTGCAGGCATGAGCCACCATGCCAGGCCTTTTTTTTTTTTTTTTTTTTTGACCAAGTCTCACTCTGTTGCTCAGGCTGGAGTGCAGTGGTACAATCTCGGCTCACTGCAACCTCCGCCTCCCGGGTTCAAGTGATTCTCCTGCGTCAGCCTCCCCAATAGCTTGGATTACAGGTGCCTACCACCATGCCTGGCTAATTTTTGTATTTTTAGTAGAGAGGGGGTTTCACCATGTTAGCCAGGCTGTCTCGAATTCCTGACCTCAGGTGATCCACCCCGCCTTGGCCTCCCAAAGTGCTGGGATTACAGGCGTGAGCCACCGCACCCGGCCCAAAAGTGTGACTTTGAACATGGTAAATTTGAGTTGCCTATTACACATTTAAGGAGATGCATCTAAGATGCAATTGGATATAGGAGTCTAAAGTTCAGGGAGAAGTCAGGGTTAAAGATAAAAATTGAAGTTTCATCAGTATTTGGAAGGCATTTATTTTAAAGTCATGAGGCTGGATGAGCTCATCAGCTTCATTAGTTTCGATAAAGAAGAACAGGGGACAGGCGCGGTGGCTCAGGCCTGTAATCCCAGCACTTTGGGAGGCCAAGGTAGGCGGATCATGAGGTCAGGAGAACGAGACCAGCCTGATCAACATGGTGACACCCCCTCTCTACTAAAAATACAAAAATCAGCTGGATGTGGTGGTGCATACCTGTAATCCCAGCTACTCAGGAGGCTGAGGCAGGAGAATCGCTTGAACCGGGAGGCGGAGGTTGCAGTGGGCCAAGATCGCGCCATTACACTCCAGCCTGGGTGACAGAGCGAGGCTCCATCTCAAAAAAAAAAAAAAAAAAAAAAAAGGAAAGGAATGCAAGGACTGAGCCCTTGAGACAAACATATATGGGTTTGTACGTGTGTGTGTGTCAATAAGTGACTTTTTCATAATTGTACTTTCATTGACTAGAACATTGAGTCCATACTGAGTAGATACTTAATAAATTAGTAAATGAAAAAATTAATGAATGAATGACTATCAAACTTCTGCATAAATTTTCATTTGAAGAAAATGCTTTAATCACTTCTTTAGGTTTGCAAACCACTGTAGTATACACTGATACACACTTCAGTGTACATTGATGGTAATTCTAGGTTTATTTGAAGTGTTACGATTTAATAAAATTTTATTCACATATTAGAACTACTTAGAACCAAAATATGTTGAAAAAATATTACTCCATGGGATAAAAGAACCAGATCAAAATAAGAAATGAGTAATATTGCCAGATGTCACAGAGTTCAAAATAAGAACTGAGAAATGTTTCCTTGAATCAGATAAACGGAAGTTTATTAATAATATCAGCAAGAAATAGTTCCAGTTAAACAAATGAGAACTCCTAAGAGTAAACTAAAACTGGGAGAATCTTGGCTGTGACTGTAAAGCGAAAAGTCAGATCATGGCTAGATAGGACGAAGATCATGTCTATATGCTGATGCAAACGAACAAGGAGCGAGGAAGAAGCTATTGCAGAGGAGAGGGAATAATTGATGTAGTTACTTGTTGATGTGAGAGGGGATAGGTTCAGGTGATATTTGCTTTAGATGAGAGAAGGAAAGTATAAATTATAGATGCTGGATCAGGTGCATTTCTCTAAAGAGAGGATCGGGAACCTAGAGTGTATTTTTCTCTATGATGTAGGAAATGTCTGATGCAAGTCAGAAGGTGAGGGTAGAAGAGGAGATTTGAAGAGAGTGGTGGGTATTTTAAGCAGATTGTATAAGAAATTGTCATCCAGACACAGTGGCTCACGCCTGTAATCCCAGCACTTTGGGAGGCCAAGACGGGTTCACCTCTCAAAGGTTCACCTGAGATCAGGAGTTCAAGACCAGCCTGGCCAACATGGTGTAAACCCCATCTCTACTAAAACAAAAACTACCTGGGCATGGTAGCGGGGGCCTGTAACCCCAGCTACTTGGTAGGCTGAGACAGGAGAATTGCTTGAACCCAGGAGATAGAGGTTGCAGTGAGCTGAGATCATGCCATTGCACTCCAGCCTGGGCAACAGAGTGAGACTCTGTCTCAAAACAAAACAAAACAACAACCAAACACCATCAATAAAAAACAAATTGGTTGTACTAAGTTCTGCTCCCCTCTGCAATATATAAAAATTCTTACTGCTATTCTTCCTTTCTGCATTCTATATCTTTTTTTCCCTGTGCTATTTTCTGGATAAACTACAGATCTTTCATTTTAAGATGTAAAACTATCTGTTTGGTTGTGTCTAATCTGCTTTTTCACTCACTATAGTTTATTTTATTTTATATATATTTATTTAGAGACAAGGTCTTGCTCTGACACCCAGGCTGGAGTACAGTGGCATGACCTTGGCTTACTGCAGCCTCAACCTCCTGGGCTCAAGAAATCCTCCCACCACAGCCTCCTGAGTAGCTGGGACTACAGGCACATGCCACCATACTAGCTAATTATTATTATTATTATCATTATTATTTTGTAGAGAGATGGTCCTCACTTACGTTGCCCAGGCTGGTCTCAAACTCCTGGGCTCTAGTGATCCTCTTACCCTGGCCTCCCAAAGTGCTGGAATTTTAGGTGTGAGCCACCATGCCCAGCCTCATTGTGATTGGTTTTTGGTTTATTTATTTATTTATTTATTTATTTTTTCCCTCACTGAGTTTTTTATTTCTGGAAGTTTTAGTCATTTCCTTTAAAATATGCTTTTTTCCCCCCTTAAAAAGTCAATAGTTCCTTTCTTATGATTTGATTTATTTTTTATAACATGAAATACTTCTACAGTTTCATAAGTACTTAGTTTTTGCGAGTTCTGAGGCTCTTATTTCACTGGTTGTTGTGTGTGTTGATTTTCATGCCGCTTGCTTGTTCATATCCATGATTTCATGACTGCGAGTACCCCGTATGTGGGGAATTCTGTACTGCCTGGATCTGTCTTCTGGAGAGGTTTGGATCTGCTTCTACCCGGAACCCCAGGACTTCATTTCTTTTTTTCTCTTTTTGTTCTATAGACTTCATATTTTTAGATCAACTTTAGGTCCACAGCAAAATTGAGCAAAACGTACAGAGTTTCCACATCACCCTTGCCCCTACACATGCACAGACTTTTCCACTGTCAGCATCCACCCTGCCATCCGCAGAGAATGCTACATTTCTTACAACTGATGAACCTACATCAATACATCGTCATCACTCAAAATTCATACTTTACATTAGGGTTTCACTTCTGGTGCCCATTTCTTATTTAAAAATAACGTTTTATTGTGGAAAACTTCAAACACATAGAAAAAAAAATGTTATAGCTTCATACAAGAGTCTCTGTTTCAACTCTATGCCTTGCCAAAGTCCAAAGCCTTCTCTCCAATCTCGATGGGGCAGTTAATATCCAAACTGCTCGGTGCCTGAGATGAATAAAAACGTCTTCGCAGCACAGAACCGTTGCTACTTGTTCACTCTGCTCATTTTTATCTTTTTTATTTGTTACTTTTTAATTTTAATTTAGAGCGGAGTCCTACTCTGTTACCCAGGCTGGAGTGCAGTGACACGATCAAAGCTCACGGCAACCTCGACCTCCTTGGCTCCCGTGATCCTCCTACCTCAGCCTCCCAAATAGTTGGAACTACAGGCACATGCCACCATGCCTGGCTAATTAAATATATTTGGGAGATGATGTCTTGCTAAGTTGGCTAGGCTGATCTCCAACTCCTGGCCTCAAGTGATCTTCCTGTCTCAGCCCCCTGAATTGCTGGGATTAAAGGTGTGAGCCACCACATCTGGCTCCTATTTCTGTATTTGAATTTTCCTTAATTTATCAGCTATGGGTTAGAATTTTTTTGATATATTTTATATCACTTATCCAAGTGTTTTGTAACAGAAAGCTTTCAAGTGATTTACTTTGCTATATTTTCAGAACAGGATTATCTCGAGACTTTTCCACATTGAAATGCCTACTTCCTACTTCTCACTCTCCTTCAGGAGCTTCTCTCATTTCTCCTAACCCTCAGATGTGGGTGGTTCCCTGGGTTTCCCTTCAGCAGTCTTCTCTTCTTATCTATGTCCAAGGCTTCAACTAAATTGATGACTCCTGAATTAGGATTTCTAGTCAAGACCTAGCTCCTGACCATATACCCCACTGCTTACTGAACGTTCCCACTTTGGTGTCCCCAGTTGCCTACTCACCTGTGAAAGTTCAGACCTGATTTTATTATTGTTTCCCGCTGACTGACTTTCTTGTTACTGTCCTGCAGATGGAACATTTCAAATCACAGTTCATGGAACAAATGCCATGACTGACTAACCTTTAGAGGTGGCCATTTGAATCCAGGCTTATGATGTCTGAGGGCCTGCTCTGCCAGGCTCAGCAGCACACAGAGCTTACAGTAGTGTCTTTACAGGAGGCAGAATTGAGACCCAGAATCCAGGCTTTCCAGGCACATGACTGCCTCACGTTACCTGGGGAAATTGAGCTTTTGGAGTCAAATGACAACACATCTGACGAAGGGGCAGTGCACACTGGTGGGAATTCTCTTCCTCAGTGTTACTGTCATCCAAACTGATGTAGCCTCAGCCCTTCTTTAACAATTGCATCGAGGCTCTTCACCCTCACATCCATGGTTCAGAAATGGGACTTACCAGTAATCTGCAGGGTTTTTCCTTTTATCTGCCTGGGGAATGTGTAGCACATTGCTGGCCTGTAGCAGACTTTTAAATTATAATACTTGTTGTGTTGAAGTAAATGAATACAAATTCTCACTGCCACTTGGGAAAGGTAATCTGAAATAGAGTTAAAAAATACATAGTTTTCGAGGTGAGACATGACTGGCTCTAATACATTCATAAACAGGAAAATACATCAAAACCACTTTACATGTCAGGAGGAAACATGGTTTGGGGTCTCTCTTTATAGACTTGCATACAGTTGTTGCTATATCTAAAATTTAGGCTTGCATACATTGACCTGTGATGGGTATATCAATGCAGATATGTATTTGCAAATAGAAGGTACTAAATGCAAGGTATTCCGTCTCAAAAACAAGAGATTAGCCAACAGCGAGACATCTTCTCTCAAGCACTGCTTTGAATAGCATATTAGATCATCTGAATGCTTTTCACAATTTAGAAATTTATTTCTTGCTTTTGCTTCTAGTTTGAAGCTCAAATTCTGTTTGTGATAGACCATTCACACTCAGTTAATCTGCCACCAGGTTTTGACGGATAAAGCAATGTGCTCTTGAGACAGGAACATGAACATCTATAAATCTAAAGCCTTGAGATATCAAGATATAAAAACCAAGTGTACTTGTCCTTACTAGGGTTGGGGCAAAGGGTTGAATTTGACCTATTTTTGCATTGTTCATTTTAGCCTTTCCCTCTTAATACTGAATATACCTTTTAAAAAGGAAATAATAAAATAAAATATAGCTATGATCTATTGAGTTCTTATCATATTCTAGGCACTGTACTGTGTGTTTTCTGTGGATTATTTCATTTATGTTCAATATAACTGTATCAGATAGGCTTGCTAGGTATGAGAAAATGAAATCTCAAAGAGTGTGTGCCTTCACCAGTCTCATGGATAGCCTGGCAGAAAAATGGCATGATTAAGAGTGCTGGTTCTGGAACTGAACTATCTGGATTTCAATCCCTGCTCAGGCACTCAGTTTGTGACTATGAGTAATTAACGTAACCATCCAGGTCCCATTCTTGCCCCCAGGTTTATTGTAAAGATTTATTAAGTGAAACCAGGCGTAGTGGCTCATGTCTGGATTCCCCACAGTTTGGGAGGCTGGGGCAGGAGGATGGCTTGATCCCAGGAGTTCACGATCAGCCTGGGCAGTATAGGTAGATTACGTCCCTACAAAAAAAAAAAAAAAAAAAGTATCCAGGTATGCATCTGTAGTCCCAGGTACTCAGCAGGCTGAGGCAGGGGATCAATTGAGACTGGGAGGTTGAGGCTGTGGTGACTGCTACCACACTCCAACCTGGGCAACAGAATAAAATCCTGTCTCAAAAGAAAAAACAAAACAAACAAACAAACAAACAAAACAACGATTTAATTAGTGAATATGAAGCATTCTGACTAGTACCCAGCCTAGCAGGCACTCAATCAACAGTAGCAAATGTTATGAGGTAGAGCAAGGATGTCAAATCCAAGTCTGTTTGATTTCAAAACTCATGTTCCTAGTCATTTTCTCTTTGCCTCCCCTCCAAATATTTTTTGAAAATGGAAACACTTGGGCTTAGGGGCTTTTAAAGGAATAGTGGAGCTCAAGGCCATTTATCACTGTGTCATCTTGATAGAGGCAGGAGGCAAAGAACTCTCCTAGGCAGATAGGGGAGAGTCCCCAGAGAATCTCTGACCTGCCCTACACGTGTCTGCACCAGATGTTTTGTGCAGTTAAGGGAACCTGCACAGGGGGCTTGCCTAAACCTGCCTGTGGTGAAAAATTCTATCCACTAATACATACTCTGTAAGGGAAATAAATCAATATAGAGTGGCTCAGACTAAGGACCTGCATATGCACTGGAAGGATGGAGTGGAGCTCCGAGGAATTCATGCCTTACACAAGCAGGGAACCCAGCCCCATCAGTGGAATATAGAAGTCTTTGTATTCAACTGTGAAGGGGGCAACCAGCAACCTGCTTTCAGGACCCATCTTTTTGCTGAGTGCTTTCCTTTTCACTTAATAAATTCTACTCTACTCTACTCACTCTTTGATGTCTGTGTGCCTAATTTTTTCTGGTCGTGAGACAAGAACCCAGATCTAGCTGAGCTAAGGAGTAAAAAATCCTGGAGCAATTAATTCAGTTATCCCACCATCTCTCAGCCTGCTACACACTTACACGAGAAAGGGGAATGCGTGTCTTCCACTGGTAGCTCCATGGAGTGTTCTCTGTTCTGAGAAACTTCTTTGTAAAAGCATCCATTGGATTTGGAGATGGTGTCTCCCCTTGGAAAATGCAGTAGAGTTTGAAATAGACATGATCTTGCAGATATTGTTAGCATGGGGCATGAGTAGGCACTAATGGCTTCTTTACATGCAATGCTGTCTTAGGTATCAGAAAGCAAGAATTATACACGGTCCTAAAACCTAAAACCTTAAACCTACAACCTTAGGTGAACTTGGTGTGTAAGATCACAGAGTAATCTCCTAAATCATTGATCACTGATAGCCTCCTAAATGGCATATCCATTGACCAGCACTTCCTACAAATCCCAGAAGAGTAAGTTGTTTATGCCATATTTAGTTTACCACATTTAGTCATATGATTATCGGAGTTTTCCAACTTTAAGTTGTTGTTCATTCCTCACTGACCTGAGATGATGTTAAAATTTGCTGCAGATGCGTGTAGAGATACCTATACATCTATAAATCTATATCAATGTCTAGTACTTTGATTTATGATTACAAACATCTCAAATAAATTAACATCTCCACCTCAATGAATTCATGCTCATTCTCCTTGTACTCCAATTTCTCTGCTTGTCTTTCTCTATATTTTTATTCCTGTGTAGTATTGTCATGTTATATACACTCCTGGTGTGACCTTGCATGGTGTCAAACTTCTACATTTTTGCATCAGTATCCTAAGCTTTCGGACCCTTATATTCAACTTCCGGTTGAACAGCTTCATTAGTATGTTTCACAGCTTCCACAACCAGGCATGTACCAAACTAGATTTGTTACCTCTCCCTTTCCCTGACCCAAACCTATTTTGTGTTTCCAGTTTCAGTTGGTCATGCCATCACCCACCTCAGTCATCCAAACCAGCAATCCGGAATCTTCGTAAATTCCATCATCTGCCTCACTCCCCACCTTCAACCAGTCCCTGAGTCTTACTAATTCAGTGCTTTAGCTGGGAACACGATCCTTCACCTGAAGTACCCCATCAGCCTCCTGATTAAGACCTTGGACTCCACTTGTCCTTCTTATTCATTCCCTATCTGGCTGCCCAACTACAGTTCCAAAAGCAAATTCGATGATTTTTCTTCCTTACTTAAAAAGCTTTAGTGACACCCCACAAAGATTTAGGATGAAAGCTCTAACTTCTTGGTCCTACCAGAGATGAGCTTTCTGCTGCAAGTATGTTGAACATTCACATCTCCAGCTTTCCCTTCCCCTGGTCTAGCCTTCCCTTTTCCTGCTCCTTTACTTCCCACAGCTTCCCATGCTTCCCTCTGATCCAAAGCAAAGCTCAGGCCTGAACATCCTTGTTCTTTGACCTTCATAGGCATAATCTGCTTCAGAGTTCAAGATTTGATTCAGGCATCACTTCTTCTCGGGAGCCTTTCCTGATTCTTGTAATCTGAGTCTGACCATTATTAATCCCTCATTGTGTATCAGAAATTTTCTTTAAATTATCTTATTTAGTGCTCATCAGACTCCTATAAGACAGGTTCTACGATTGTCCTTATTTTACTGAAGATGAAAGAGTGCCAAGAGATAAAGTTATTTGCATCTACTAGTAAGTGACAGAGTGGAGATTTGAATCCAGATGTCTGTGGAGGGCAAGTCTTGTGTATGAGTATTAGTGTTTAGCTAACTCTGGCTTGTGAATTGAATTAATTCTCAGGTTTGGTGCTAGACTCAATCTGAAGCAAGAAAATATATTTTGGAATTTAAAAAATACATGTTGGGGTTCTTTAGCATTCTTCCCAAAACTCTAATTTCCTACAATGTCTCAACCCCCTCCCTCAATTCATATGAGAATAATTACCTCAGGTTTAGTGGGAACTGGTGAATTTTTACATGCTCACGCTTTCTGGCTTAAATCGGATGTAACACTGAGTGAGGGGTCTCTGGAAGCACGTTGCCCTGGGATGTAATACCTCATGCTGGGGCAAGTTGAAGACAGGTTGGATTGGGGTGTAAGCAAGGTTTGTGAAAAGATTTGGGAGAGACAAAACCTTCTAGAAAGCCTCAAATCACACTTTCCTTTTTTTTTTTTTTTTTTGAGACAGTCTCATTCTGTCCCCTGGGCTGGAGTGCAGTGGCACAATCTCAGCTCACTGCAAACTTCACCTCCCAGATTCAAACGATTCTCCTACCTCAGCCTCCTGAGTAGCTGGGATTAAAGGCTCATGCCACCACACCTGGTTGATTTTTTTGTTATTATATTTTTAGGACGGATGGGGGTTTCACCATTTTGGCCAGGCTGGTCTTGAACTCCTGACCTCAGGCGATCCACTCGCCTCAGCTTCCAAAAGTAGTGAGATTATGGGAGGGAGCCACCGTGCCTGGCCTCAAATCACACTTTCTGTGTGACTTTTTCCTCAGAGGTGGAAACAATTTGTTTGTTTTATACAGAATCAACCAATAAGCTCAAAAAAGCACCAATATAAGTTCAAGATAAACAAGCTTCCATAATATTTAATAGAATTTTAAAAAATCATCAGAGTAAATGTGTACCTGAGTGAAGCAGTATTGGCTAACCACCAGCAAAATTTTAGACTCCAATTATTGTACTTTTTAATCCAAGAAAGCAGATTTGTTTGTTGGATTAAAAGAGTAAAATAATATTTTATGTGTTTGATATACCCATTATATGGTAAAATCACACCAATTTAATGATCATATTGTTGATAATGATATTGTATTTATTTTTGATAACTGGGTTACTAGAAGAGTCCCATCCACTCACTCCATGTTTAATGATGGATCAAGCCTCACACCATAGAGGCATTTTAACTCCATCTGTAAACCCTGAACCTGTGACCAAATGGTGTTTTCTTCAGATTCGTAGCCAGCCTGGAAGTCTAGCCCTGGTTTCCCGACTCCAGTCTAGTGCTCCTGATGTGCTGTGAATACAATTACACAGTCTCAATTAGCCTCGCTCTCTTTTATTAAATCTAAATAAGTTCCTCAATATAATTAGTATGCCTAAGGTATCTGGTGGGTGCAAAAGTAATTGCGGTTTTGGCCGCTACTTTTAAAACCACAATTACTTTTGCACTGACCTACTACCTTAAAAAAAAAAAAAAAGAAGTGGAACTGAAGCTTTTTGTTAATGAGAGAGAGAGAGAGAGAGAGACAGAGACAGAGAGAGAGGGAGAGAGACAAAGACTCAGAGTCATATGCTCCAACCTACCCCCATGGGTATCACTCCCCACCCAGAGCCTCTGCGACGCCATTTCTTTCCGTTTTGCAGCCATTCTTCCAGCCATGCCACGTTTTCCCAAAGATTTTGAATTTTTGTCTTGTTTCCCTTTGCCTGGCATTCCACATTCAGGCTGATTTGATCTTTCACCTCACCCCCTCCCCCCCGCTGGGGAAACTTCTCCTGCTCCCCAGCAAAGAGCTAGGCGCTCCTGTCTCGAAGGTTTCTCAGCTTCACTTTTATCAGGCAGCTCCCTGTATTCCAGTCCTCAGGGCCCTGACTGTTCCCTGTCGGAGACTATGAGCCCCGTCGAGGCCAGAAGCTGAACCTTCATCTCTGCCAGCGCCTGGCAGCGGGAGTGTCCAGGATGTGCCTATGGAAGGAGCAAATAGCCACTGGGCTTTCTCTGGAGTGTAGGTGGATGGTGCCTAACGCAAGGAGTGTTCAGGTCCTAATGCAGCGTAAAGCAGAAATCGAAAGCAAGAGGGCTGCTATTATATTTCCTGTTTCACCCATTGGAGGGTTTTTAGGATGTCAGAACTAGGCCGGGCGCGGTGGCTCACGCCTGCAGTCCCAGCACTTTGGGAGGCCGGGGCGGGAGGATCACGAGGTCAGGAGATCGAGACCATCCTGGCTAACCTGGTGAAACCCCGTCTCTAATTAAAATACAAAAAAAACTAGCCGGGCAGCCGGCGCGGTGGCGGCGCGCTGTAGTCCCAGCTACTCGGAGGCTGGGGCGGTGGGCTGGGAGAATGGCGGGAACCCCGGGAGGTGCGGCGCCTTGCAGTGAGCTGAGAGTCGGGCTACGCACTCCAGCCTGGGTGACAGCGAGACTCTGTCCCTCAAAAAAGAAAAAAAAAAAAATGTCAGAACTAGATGCGAAAGGTAAAAGTGGTATTTCATTATCTGGTAATTTAATCTCCACAATGAAAAGAAACTATTTGACTCCTTACTTCTTTAATTTATTTATAACCTCTATTTAAATTTAAGGTTTTAGGGTGTGTGTATGTAGAGGAAATACTGTTTCAAAAAAAAATGGAATCTCAGTGTAAATACTTTTACATGTACTCAAAATGGATCATGGACTTAAATGTAAAACTATGAAACTTCTTTAAAAAAGGAGAAAAATCTTCAGGATCTAGGGCTAGGCAAAGAGATCTTAGACTTGACAACAAAAGCACGATCCATAAAAGGAAAAGTAGATAAATTGGGTCTCATTAAAACTGAAAGCTTGTTATCTGTGGAACATATGTGAAAAACATGAAAAGACAGGTTGCAGACCGAGAGAAAATACTTTGCAAATCACATATCCATCAAGGGACTAGTATTTAGAATATAGAAAGAACCTCAAAACTCAACCTTAAGAAAAACCCAGTTAAAAAATGGGCAAAACACATAAACAGCTATTTCACCAAAGAGAATATACCGATAGAAAATAAACACATAAAAAGAAGTTCAACATCATCAGACATCACAATAATGCAAATTAAACCACAATGAGTTGTCAATACACAGCTTTTGGAATGACTAAGATTAAAAAATAGTGACTAAACCAAACCTAGCAGGGATGCAGAAAAAAATGGAGCTTTTGCATTCCTGGGAAGAATGATACAGACATTTTGGAAAACAGTTTCACAGCTCTTACCCAGCTCAAGATGCAATTACCATATGGCCCAGCAATTGTATTCTTAAGTATTTAACTCAGAGAAAAAAAATTTAGGTTCACACAAAAACCTGTACACAAATGTTCACAGCAGCTTTATTCATAATATCTAAAAACTGGAAATAGCTCAGAGGTCCTTCTAGGGGTAAATGGTTAAACAACCTGTGGTACATCCATGGAATAACCCAGTAATAAAACTCAGCAATAAAAAGGAACAAACTGTTGATACACACAAGGATGGATGAATCTTTAGAGAATTATGCTGAATGAAAAAGTGAATCTGCAAATGTTTCATACTGTGTGATTCAATTTATGTGAAGCAGTCTTGAAATAACAAACCTTAGAAAGGTTAGGGGTGGGGAGGCGAGTTAGGAGGGACTTGGTTTGGGTCATAAAAGTGCAACACGAGGGGTACTTGTCATGTTGGAACTTCTCAGTATTTTGACTGTGCTGGTGGATGTATAGCGTAGTGTGATAAAAGTAGATAGTACCTGATTCACACACACACACACACACACACACACACGAGTCCTGAGTACAGTAGGTTTCCAGTAACATTGTTTCATTCAATGTCATTTGTTATAACATTGATGAAAAAAACAGATTCCTGGCGAGGGCCTGTCTGTGTTGAGGTTGCAGGTTCTCCGCATGCCTGTGTGGGTTTTCTCTGTGTGCCTTGGTTTCCTCCTACATTCCAAAGCTGTGCCTGTTAGGTTCATTGGTATGTCTACATGGTTCCAGTGGTGTGAGTCAGTGTGTGTGAGTGCACCCTGGGATAAAACGGCATCCCATCCTGGGTTGGTTCCTGCCCTGTGACCTGAGCTCCCTGGATGGGCTCCAGCCACCAACAACCCTTAACTGAAATAAGCAGGTTGGAAATGAATGAATGCATGCAAATTATCATAAAATAAAATTTAATAAAGTCTGTGATAATCATCCAAATGCATGACAATAAATGATGCCTGACAAAAGCAGCCATATAGGTAATTGTTTTTGGCCTGCAAGGTGGTGGGAGGTGCCCCAGAAAATGTTTGCTTTACAAACGTTTATTCTTTGAACTCACCACCAGACAACCACCATCATTCACAAATTCACCAAAAATTGGGTAACCAATTATCTTACTTGTTTTTATTAATCTGTCTTAAAATGTGTGTATAGTTCACATTTATTCCAGTGCTTAATACTAATTAGGAGTGTTTTAGGTCTTTATTTAGAAGTTTAATCATGTTTTTGGGACAAGAAATGTACCGTAGGAATTTAACTCTTGTTTGTATCAATTAGCCTAAGGTAAAATTGGTTTTATTATACTTTGTTTCACTTAAAGTTGCAGTTTTCAAGAAACTATATGCCACATTAAGTGAGGACTTACTGTACAAGTAAGACTGGGACAGCTGGAAGAAGGTCAGTGGGTTGTATCAATGCCAATATGGTTGTGATGTTATACTATAGCTCTGCAAAATTTTACCCTTTCGGGAAACTGGTTAAAGCATATGGGGGCTGGGCGCGGTGGCTCACGCCTGTAATCCTAGCACTTTGGGAGGCCGAGGCAGATGGATCACTTGAGGTCAGGAGTTTGAGATTAGCCTACTCTAATCTCATACTGTCTAATACTAGCCTACTCTAATCTCATACTCTTCTACTGTCATAGCGAAACCCTGTCTCTACTAAAAATATAAAATACAAAAATTACAAAATACAAAATACA
Organism: Rhinopithecus bieti; assembly: GCF_001698545.2. Taxonomy (NCBI): domain Eukaryota; kingdom Metazoa; phylum Chordata; class Mammalia; order Primates; family Cercopithecidae; genus Rhinopithecus; species Rhinopithecus bieti. The sequence continues at coordinate 834,100 of NW_016813202.1, forward strand.
AAAATTAGCCAGGCGTGGTGGGGGTGCCTGTAATCCCAGCTACTCCGGAGGCTGAAGCACAAGAATCGCTTGAACCCAGGAGGTGGAGGTTGCAGTGAGCAGAGATCCCGCCACTGCACTCTAGCCCGGGTAACAGAGCGAGACGCCAATCTCAAAAAAAAAAAAAAAAACCCTTTTAAAATAAAATAAAATAAAAAATAAAGTGCATATGAGATCTCTATGCATTATTTCTTCTAACTGTATGCAGATCTATTCTATAATTATCTCAGTAAAAATTTCAGTCAAGAAGGCAGGGGCTTATTTATACTCCTGGTCTTTTCCCTTCAGCAACTTCTGTTTTTTCAAAGAGAATTCCTGTCAAGGAAACTTTCAGAGAAGACTGTTTATCACAACTAAATTGGAAATCACGGCAGCTGAGGAGAATGGCACCAGTCAAAATTTGACGGAGCTAAAATACAGTACTAAGGGAATGAGGTCATCTTTCTTGTTAAAACATCCGTTATTCGGCGGGGCGCGGTGACTCACGCCTGTAATCCCAGCACGTTGGGAGCCTGAGGCAGGCAGATCATGAGGTCAGGAGATCGAGACCATCCTGGCTAACACGGTGAAACCCCCGTCTCTACTAAAAATACAAAGAATTAGCCGGGCGTGGTGGCAGGTGCCTGTAGTCCCAGCTGCTGGGGAGGCTGAGGCAGGAGAATGGCGTGAACCCGGGAGCTTGCAGTGAGCCGAGATCGCGCCCCTGCACTCCAGCCTGGGTGACAGAGCGAGACTCCATCTCAAAAACAAACAAACAAACAAACAAAATCCTTTATCCGTGGCTTTAGATCAGTAGTACAGACTTAATCTGTTTCATGTTTGTGTTACAGGCAGGAAAATTCATGGTTTTAGAAAGGTTTTTAAAAGATAATTAGTTGTTCATGAAAAAAGTAGAACAATTACTCAAAGCTTAGGTTTTGTTTTAGAGAAATGTGCAATATACAGAAACACAGAAAAATGAATTACCCCCCAAACTAATATTTTCCTCAAAGTTCTTTTTCTTTTCCTGATTCTATATATTTCCCACCTGCCCAAGTTAGATTCACAGTAATTGTGAATTTAGTGTCTATCTGGTCCATGTTTTTCTCATTTGACAATCTACAAACACACACACATAAACACAATACTGTTTTTTTAAAAAAATATACAAATATTAGACCACATGTTATATTCTCCAGTTTTCATTCTTTACTAAAGATTCTGTTTTAGATATTTATTTCTGTGACATATTTGGATTCAGTTTGGTTTAACAACTATAGAATACTTCATATGCATGTATTACAGTTTATTCTTCTGTTGATAAGCATGTATTTGATCTCCAATTTTTTCCTATTGCAAGTATAAAAGAAGAACTTTGTACCTGCAGCAATCCTTTCTTAGGTGATATCAAACCAAATGCTGTTTCACTGGCCGAGCATGGTGGCTCACGCCTGTAATCCCAGCACTTAGGGAGGCCGAGGTGGGTGGATCATTTGGGGTCAGGAGTTTGAGACCAGCCTGGCCAACATGGTGAAACCCCATCTCTACTAAAAATACAAAAATTAGCAGGGCGTGATGGCGCGAACCTGTAGTCCCAACTACTCTGGAGGCTGAGGCAGGAGAATCGCTTGAACCTGGGAGGCAGAAGTTGCAGTGAGCCAAGATTGCGCCACTGCACTCCAGCCTGAGCAAGACTCCATCTCAAAAAAAAAAAAAAAAAAAAAAAAAAAGAAAGAAAGAAAAAAGAAGTAATAAATGAACATTGGCACTGGTTTTAAATCTATTAATCAGTGATAGGTCTCTAGCTATGATATTAAATAAACAGCAGCATTGTTTTTAAATCTCTTTATTAAATCAATGACAACTCACTTCAGTGAATACAGCCTCTGAAAGCTGCCAATTAGTGACAGCCTCATGCTTTGAAAGTCCACGAATCGGCATCAGATTCACTCCAGTTAATATGCTTCTAAGGCTGATGTCTATTCCCACATTGGTAACTAACAAAAGGCATGCTTCTGTAGCCAACATAATCCATGCTTCTTAGACTAACACCAACCCAGTCCTGCTTCTGTAACCATTACTACTCAACGCGAACTCTTCCCAAAGAACTTTCCCTACGAGATGAGAAGTTTGTTTGATGAGCTATTTGACCACCCTAGCTGTCTGCTTCTTGGTTTCAGATACTGAACGATGTTTTTCTCTTTCAGCATTTACTACTAATTTATTTTAATGAACTCTGCATGGATATATAGTCATTGTACCTTATCCAGAGTGTAAGCTTCAATCTGTCATTAGTCTCCATGAATCTTCTTTTTGCCTCCCTACAGTCACCAGAGAAATACTCAATTTGTTGACTTACCTGTCTTTTCTTATCTTGCAAGTAAATAAGTTCTTTTTTGGTCACTATAGTGGTCCTTATCTTGTTTTTTAAATACAAATAATATTGCAATGAACAATCATTTACAAGTCTTCCTATCTAGAAGTAGAACAGTGGGGTGGAAAACAACGTAGCTTTACTAGACATTGCAAGATTGATCTCCAAAATGATATTCCCGATTGACAGCCACACCATTAAAAGGGATGTTCTTACCAACATTTTGTATTCTTAGACTAAAATTGTTGCCAATCAAATGAGTATGAAATGGTAGCTTAATGTTCTCACTTTTTTTTTCCTGATTACCCAAATGTGGTAGAGCTCCTTTGGCTGTTTATTAACAGTTTAGTTTTTTTTCCTATGTGACTTACCTGTTCTTCAAAACCATTTTTCTATTGTATCATTCATTTTCTTAGAAGTTTGTAAGAGTTCTTTGTGAATTTTAGATACTAATCTTTGCCATATATACTGCAACTATTGTCACTTGTCTCAATTTTATTTTTCTTAAATCACAGCTGACAATTTAAATTGCTGTATGTTCAATTCCAACAGTGCTGTCCTTGTAATTTGTGCTTTCTGGTCTTGTTAAGAAACCCTTCCCTATTTTAGAGCTACAAAAACATTCTTCTATATTTCTGAGTGACAATTTTTTTCCACATTTTGTTTCTTTTCCCTTTTTTTTTTTTTTTTTTTTGAGATGTAGTTTCTCACTGTCGCCCAGGCTGAAGTGCAGTGGCGTGATCTCGGCTCATCGCAACCTCTGTCTCTCGGGTTCACGCCATTCTCCTGCCTCAGCCTCCTGAGTAGCTGGGATTACAGGCGCCCGCCACCACGCCCGGCTAATTTTTTGTATTTTTAGTAGAGATGGGGTTTCACTATGTTGGTCAGGCTGGTCTCGAACTCCTGATCTTGTGATCTGCCTGCCTTAGGCTCCCAAAGTGTTGAAATTACAGGCGTGAGCCACCGTGCCCGGCCCCACATTTTGTTTAAAAATATCAATCTAGAGTTTATGTTTGTGTAGGGTGTGATATTATGATATTTAAATTAATGTTTTTATATTGAAATATAATTTTTCTGTGAATGAACTGTAGCTCTGCACAACAGGAATGAATCTTACAAAGTTGATGTTGAATCAAAGGAGCAGGTCACAGGAAGTAACTGACAGAATTTGCTAATAGATTGGATTTTAAAGAACTAACAAATTAAGAAAAAAGAAAACATTTTGAGGGCCATATTGTGCATATTACCTCATATCTAAAATGGACTGTAATATCGTTATTTTAGTAACACAATCCATGTTTATTATAATTCGTCAATTAACGTAATGCATTACCATTTACAAAGCACTTTCACAAGAATGATTGTATTTCAAAACAAGGCTAACAGCACTGATTCCCAAACCATGGGCCAGCAACATCAACATCACTTGGGAGCTTGTCAGAAGTACAGAATCCAAAGCTCCAACCTAAACCTTAAGAAGCAGAATCTGAAGCTTAACAAAAGTCCCCTGGGGTTGTTCTACACATTAAAGTCTGAGACGCTCTGGGCTGGGGAATTTATTTGTAAGAAGCTCTCAGATGCTCTTAACAGTGAGCCGGGCTTCAGGACAACTGGCCCATAGCATCTTTCTTCAGGAAGTCCAAATATTTGGCGTACATGCCATTAATCTTAATCTTCCAAACAGCTTCTTCTGCCTACTTCTCTGCTTTGTAGAAAATAAGGAGGCCATATCTACACACACACAAAGAAACTGGTGATGCTGAGATGCTCAGAGGAAGAGTGACCCAGTTTCTCTGGTCAACTCTTGCCTTCTGCTAAGTCAACTCTCCTGGTTTTGGTGGAGAGAATACCCTTAACTGGGGAAGTACATATGGAAGTCAACTTCTTTGCCAGCTGACCCACACAAAAAATCCCCAACCAAGTGTTTCAAAATGGTTAGGATGCCTCTTGATATAATACTTATAGGGTGGATTTTATTGATAAAATATTTGTAGTAATAAATCTGTGTAATTTGCAAACTCTATAAAGGTCTAAATACCCACCTCTTTAGCCAGAGAGAATTTTCATTCTTGCTTTCTCTGGTAGGAAAGATTTTTGATTGACAAATGCCTTGGGGCTGGACTAAATAGAAAAAAACAAACAAACAGCTAATGAGTATCCTTCTGCTTAGGTTTGCTTATTCACTTTGCTACAGATCAATCCTGAACTAGACTCTATTCTAATGTATCATTCACTGTGTTGGAAAATCATTAATTAGTTGAACTTGGGCACCTCCTTATTACTAATTATTCTTCTGCCTAAAGAAGAGACCCATTATTTTCTCATCACTCCCAGGGCTGCATGTCAAAGAACATCCCATTTAACCAATTTTAAGCTATTAGCCAGAACTGATTTGCTAAAATGATGAAGCTAATGATCTGTTGGGGTTGATGACTTACTGCCCATAGGAGATAGCACTTGCTTGATAATGAGGAAATGGAAATTCACTCCCTGGGCTATCACTGGGCCTAATTAATATCACATTATTTAGTGAATTGTACCTTAGAAAAAAAATGCTGAATGAAAACTTGTAGTGAAATGCAAAAACCAACATTAGGTAATTAAAGAACCACTCTATTCTTATTTCTGTTTTTATGATTGTCTAACCAACTCTGAATATGAAAATGGGCCTTTATCCCTGTGTCTAAAGCATTCGTTAGCACATTTAGTAAGTGTCTGCCTAGTTTCTCTTATCTACCACAACCACTTAATTTCTTCTCCAAGTTTAAAGAAAATGTTTCCATCAATCAGGCAAGAAATCAAATTATTCAATGTTACCATTTTTAGAGCTTGTGCATCTTCTTTGTTTTTGACAGAGGAGAGAAATAAATGCCACATTTATAGTTTTAAAACAAAGGCTTATAGCTTCTTGAGGTCATGAGTCTGTTGGCCTAGCTCAGGCAGAAAAATACAAGAAGAATTCACAAATATTGTTATGAATTGAGCTATGCCTTGGCTGCCTGAAAAGCACCTTCCTCCTTTACCGTTTACATAAATGTCTAGGAAATGAAGTGGGTGAATGCATGACTTAGTTTGATGAATAAGAGATATAATGTTTCGTGATTAGTAATGCATTCTTCTTATTATAATTGCCCTAAAATGATCTTATTCTCTATCACCTCAGACAGTGTAATAAGACAAGAAACAATCAATACTTTAATGTGTGAGATATATTGGGAAAAGTGTGGCCATAACCTCCTGACTTACCTTTTACTGGATTATTTTTCATTCCTCAATTTAAAGTGTTTGAAGGGAAAGTTACAAGGTAAAGAGTAAAATAGTCCTTGCAACCCTTATATCTCTTCCTGGAAGAGACAATTTAGACTCCTCTGGATCAGCAATGATTCATAAGCATCCCATAGCGACACAGATTATTACTGAGTAGAGAAGCTTAGCCTTTGGCCTGCCTATGTGATGTACAGCCAGTGATAAGACCACTTAATGGCACTCTGGTAACATAGAGTAAAACAGCATCAGGCATTTGCACCTGCTGCCACATGGCTTTTGGGTTTGGTGCAATATTCTTTCATAGCTACACTTGAGGTTACAACCTTGGTTTCTCTTCCAAGAGACTTAATTTAGAGAGAGACTCCTGAGTCTAATCATGTGACAGTGAGGGGCAAGGGTTGACTCAGTTATGTTTTAGGACAATATTTCCAAGGTAGGGTTCTCAAACCTCCTGCCTCAGAGTCCACAGAACTTTGAGAATGGCAGGTCCAACAGGCTCCCCATCAGACCCTAATGCATGTTAAATTTTTAGAAGCGTCGCTTCAGGAAGTAAAGTGAATAGTCAGAGATCACCAATGGCCCAGGAGAGATGGCTACCCCCACCAAGGATGTATGAAACTTACGGGCATTAGCTGCTCAACTGACAGACTCTGGATTCTGGTCACTGCCTCCTGATGATCCCATGCTATTCTTTTGGGGGTTGCAGCAGGTGCAGTTTTGGGGGCTTGGATGTTTGGCAAGTTCTATGGACTGAATGTTTGTGTCCCCCCAGAATTTGTATGTTGAAGCTCTAATCCCCAGTGGGATAGTATGTGTAGGTGGAAACTTTGGGAGGCAATTAGGTCAGAGGGTGAACCCTTCTGGATGGGATTAGTGTACTTATTGGAAGAGACATGAGACAGATGATCTCTTTCACTGCCACATGAAGACACAATGGGAAGACAGCCTCTGTCAACCAGGAAGAGGGCTCTTGCTAGAAATCTGATCATTCCGGCACCCTGATCTCAGACTTCCAGCTTCCAGACCTGTGAGAAATAAATTTCTGCTGTTTAAGCCATCAGTCTATGGTATTCTATTATAGCAGACTGAGCTGGCTAAAACAGTAAATAAACAACAAAACTGGGCAAAAGGAAAAAAAAATCTTTGGTATGTATGAGTGTATAGATGCAGGTAAATAAATCAATTTATCTATCTATTGATCTATTATCTATCAATCATCTGTATCTTTCTAATATTTTTAGATAGATAGCTGTCTTTTCCTTGTAACTCTGAAAGCCGAACTGTTCAGGTTAGCTTTAGATTTTAAGGCAGCTTAAGGCTCAGTGTTTCATGATTCTCTTCACTTTCTCTCTGTGGCCTTAGAACTAGAATTGTTCTAGTCTGCTTCATCTTACGACCTAAGAAGAGTAGCTGTCTCCTCCCTGATCTACGTAAAATGACTGTCTGGAACAGACAGAAGTACAGCCCTTCTCTCTGGAGCAACTTTCTGTGTTTAGTAGAGTCTTCTCTTCTGTGGCTATGTGTCTGGAATCGGCTGTGAAATGACGAGTCTGGACTAGAGGAGACAAACTATTTTGTGAAGTTGTCACCCTGTCTGAACTTCTGAAAGGCCTTTGACTTTGGAGTCTCATGTCTTTCTATGACCCTATCCATGTGACTGCCTTAGGTTGTCACAGAATGAGTGATTCAACATAGAGACTTCCAGGAATCTGGACTCTTTGGGTATCATTTACATAGAAATACATTTGAACTCTTTAGCCACAACCATTACTGGGCCTATCAGTGGACTAATGGCCCTGCCCACTGTTAATCAATGAGTCAACGATGCCCTCTGTGAATTGGCTCCTAAGTTGTTTGTTTCTTCACTAGAGGTTGAGACCAATTATCTCAAAAGCTTTCTGGTGCCAAACTCAAATTGTAATACATCAAATTGTTTTAAACATAACACACAACAGGCAGATTTTTAGCCGGATAGACTCTGCCTCTTTTGCACACCCCACGAAACCGATCTTCTGCTTGCCATTGATAAACTAGAGCCTGTGGCCATAAGACCCCAAGCTGCTACTGCCCCTAGGAACTCTCCGACTCAGAAACTCCCTGCTGCACTGCTAAGCAACACCATCTAGTAAGTCCCCTCTCCCATCCCCTTTTCCCGAGGAATTCACTTGCCCTCCTCCCTGGCTGGTGGCCCCTTCGCTGTGAGTCTCAGGACAGTCTCATGCTATGGGAGACTTTCACTCTCATGCAATTCTGCCCAATAAAGTTTGTCATGCATCGCTCTCACATCCTTCTCCTTGATCGTCTGGAAATCCCTTGAACCCTACACCTGGCTACCAGGATTTGTGTTACAGGGCAACATGATCTATCCTGGGGAGCTAGGAAAAGCCCTCATAAAGAATAGACATTTGAGCATGATCAGGTTTTCATAAAGAATAGACATTTGACCATGATCAGGCTTTCAATAAAGAATAGACATTTGACCATGATCAGGCTTTCTTAAAGAATAGACGTTTGACCGTGATCAGGCTTTCTTAAAGAATAGATATTTGAGTTGGGTAGGCCTACCTAAGGGATGGGTAGACCTTAATCAGGTTCAGGGGAGAGGAAATATTCCAGGCAGAAGATGATTTTATCCAAAGACCATGAGCTGAGAATGGCTTCTTTGCGGGAAGGTGAGGTGTGAATAGGGAAAGTGTCAAAAGTCAAGGTCAGTGAAGTGTCTGGATTATGCAGGATCTTGTCAACAAGTGAAAAACTGTACGTGTGTGTATCTTATACTTTGAAATGAGAAGGAGGTAGCAGCATTTACCTGTTGCTTCTGGAAACTATCTGGGGGCCCAGATTCCTGGGAGCTCATCTGGATTGACTTCAGAGAGATTATTGAAATTTGAACCTGGAGAGACACATCAAGTTCTTTGGTGAAAGAGCACAAAACCAAGTAGAGGTTGTTGTGAATTCATGACCCATAGGGCCTAGCTGTCCCTAAGACGCATTTTGTTGAGTTATATGATATTATTAAAAATAAATTTGAATAGCTTGCTGTCATTAAAGAATTGGGACATTTCTTATAAAATATGAATATCTGGCTTCCTTTGAAAAATTAGAAATTTAGAAATTCTAGCATGAAACCAATTTGCTGGAGATGAATAATGGCAGTCACCTTACCTGGTGCCTGCTGAATTCATTTCTCTCTAATCTCCCCGTCTCCCTTAGAACCTTACTCATGCCATCTTCTTGGCCTGGTAGGCATTTGAGTTTATTATCTCAGAATTAGAGGGCCATCAGTTCCTTCTACTATTGAGGGCAGGGGCCATGGCCTTAAAAAATTTTTTTTTTAAAAATATTTTTAGTAGAGACAGGGTTTTGCCATGTTGGCCAGGCTGGTCTCGAATTCCTGGCCTTAGAGGATCCACCCACCTTGCCTCAGCTTCCCAAAGGGCTGGGATTACAGGCATGAGCCAACGCGCCCAGCAGGGAACCATGGTTTTTTGCTGTCATATTCTTGGTGTCTAGCACTGTCCTTGGCATATTATAGAATTCATTAAAACGTGTATGAAATCTAGGAAGTGAGCTAAAGATTATGTGAGTTAACAGGAGGCCTCTAATTCTCTAGTAGGCATTGGATCAAGGCCAAATTTGTGGTGCTGTCAGGCTCATCTGTAGAGCTATTCAGTTAGGACTTGAAACTCTCAGTTCTCCCACTTAGCATTAAGGTGACTTGGAAAGAAGGTCATCTTAACCGTTTTAACTGAAGATTTCAGTGCTGTAGTCAATTTACTTGTAACCTGGTAAAGAAACCTGACAGTTTTGCTGGGAAGTTACCAACATTAGTAGGGAAGGAAGGATCTATCTACAGATCTATCTATCTATCTATCTATCTATCTATCTATCTATCTATCTATCTATCTATCTACAGATAAACTTATCTAACAGTAAGTTTAAACAGGCTCCTTGCTCCAGATATCTTCTTAGGAAGAACCAAGATGGAATTACAACAAAAGGGAATTAAGATGTAACATCAGCTTATGTTTTGAGTCTGTGGAAGCAGCATCATTGGAAGTACTTAAACATACAGAACCTAATGCTGCAGTGTAAATTATACAATACAGAATGAGTATATTGGCTTTTTAATGCATCTTCTTCTGTCATGTTATGTTTATGTAAATTTCCTATCCCACAGCAAAGCCAAAATATGCATTACTTTGCTTTACAAAATGGATTGGCTTAATCTGATTTTATTTGTGAAATGTGTTCATTATGAAATTTATGGTTTTACAAAGTATAAAGAAGAAATAAAGAATGACCACACAAACCATAGTCTAATGTAAGTGGTTAAGACTCTGGAGTCAAATTTTCTGGGTTTAAATCCTGGTTCTACAATGAGATCACTTGGACACAGGAAGGGGAGCATCACTCACCGGGCCCTATTGTGGGGAGGGGGGAGGGGGGAAGGATAGCGTTAGGAGATATACCTAATGTAAATGACGAGTTAATGGGTGCAGCACACCAACATGGCACATGTATACATATGTAACAAACCTGCATTGTGCACATGTACCCTAGAACTTAAAGTATAATAAAAAAAAAATCCTGGTTCTACCATCTGATAATTGTGTGACCGTGTGCAAATCAATTAATTTGGACCTCAGTTGAGTCATCTGTAAAATGGGTATCATGGTATGTATCTCATGGAGTTGTTATAAAGATTATTTGAATTGATACCTGTAAAGTACTTATAAAAAATAGTGTCTGCCATATAGTAAATAATATGTTTTTGTGAAAAAATTAGGTAGAAAAATAACAGGTAAAAGTTTTGTTTGTGTAATTCCAGACTTCTGTGTATAAACAGATAGAATTTATATGATCACATTCTTAAATGAATATGTTTGTTCCAAATAAAATTTTGTTACCTATATATTTTGTAAGTTT
>NW_016813202.1:846700-880492 GCF_001698545.2 Rhinopithecus bieti
ATTAATGTAGTATAGAAATGCAATGCAGTTAACACTCATCTTTAAATTTTTAGATTTTGTTATTAACAGTTGACTTCTGTAGTGCTGTTTAGGATTTCCTATATAAACCATAATTTAATCTGTAAAAAACTTAGTTTTGTTTATTTCTGATCTTAATATCTTTTATTTGTTTTCTTATTGTACTACTAGGTCCTTTAGCATTTTGTTGAAGAGGACGTCTTTGTCTTTTGCTTTACTTATTTATTTATTTATTTTTGAGACAGAGTCTCACTCTGTTGCCCAGCTGGAATGCAGTGGCACGATCTCTGCTCACTGAAACCACTGCCTCTCAGGCTCGAGCGATTCTCTTGCCTCAGCCTCCGGAGTAGCTGGGATTACAGGTGCCCATCACCACGCCCAGCTAATTTTTGCATTTTAAGTAGAGATGGGTTTGCACCATGTTGGTCAGGCTGGTCTTGAACTCCTGACCTCAAGTGATATGCCCTCCTCAGCCTCCCAAAGTGCTGGGATTACAGGTGTGAGCCACCGCGCCCAGCCTCTGCTTACGTTTTTTAATTACCGGGACTGCTTTCAACATTCTAGCATTAAGCTGATCTTTGTTCTAGGTTTTTGGTAGATGTCCTTTATTAGGTTTAGGAATTCCCATAGATTCCTAATTTGATAAGAGTTTTTTTTCTTCTATTCCCGGCATGCGTGAATGCATGTGGAATTTGTCATATGCACAAATTTCTTTATCTGTGAGATAATCATGCCATTTTTCTCTGTCTGTTAATGTGATGGATTATATTTTTTCCAATGTTAATTCTAGCTTGCCTTCTGGTCAAGTAACCACACTTGATCATCATGTATTATGATTTTTGCATGTCTTTATTGTCATGTAAACACATGCAAAGATCATAATACAAAATAAAAGCTAATTTTTCTTTTATATACAAATCTTGTTTTAATTAGGAATGAAGGATACATACCTGCATTGTAAAATAAATGTAAGGGAAGTCTGTCTTCATAGGTTTCTCTGAATTGTTTTTAAAGTCTGGGCACACACGTTTCTATAACCTGCTTTGCTTAACTACTTTGCACCTCTCCCATATTCGGGTATATGTTTTTAAATTTTCTTTTTCATGGAAGCATAATGACTCATTGATGTGATATCAATCTCGTCTCTCCTCAGTGTGAGAGATGGGATATTTCAGCTGAGTTTTTTTATATTATAAACAAAAGTTCACCATTCCATGCTCTTGCTCCTCTGTTTTAGATGGTAATTTCTTTCTTTCTTTTTTTTTTTTTTTTTCCTTTTGTGGAGAACAGGGTCTCGCTGTATTACCCAGGCAGGTCTCGAACTCCTGGGCTCAAGCTATCCTCCCGCCTCTGCCTCCCTGAGAGCTGGGATTACAGGCGTGAGCCACCGCGCCCGGCTTAGATGGTAATTTCTAAAGAATGAATCTATTTGACTTTGACCTCTCTCAACTTGGTGTATAATGTGCCTTGATCTCTCTGACAGATCACTCTGATTCTGAATGCTATCAAGGCAGAATGAGTGCAGAAGTGCAATTTCTGAATTTATAATGAAATAGCCTCTGAATGAGGGAAAACCATTTATAACCTAATATTCAAGTCCTAGCTTAGCCTATAGTCAGAGTAATTTATAACAGCCCAACCACCTCCCTGCCCTGCCAGTTGTAATTGCTGTCATTGATGGCCTTCTGATTACTTCCCATTTTCTAGGTTGTGTTAAATTATGGTATCATTGGTCTACCTAGTTAAAACATTTTCAGTATTCTTCTCCTTTTCTTTTAAAATCTATCTATATCTACAGATCTATCTATCTATCTATCTATCTATCTATCTATCTATCTATCTATCTATCCATCCAGCTATCTCTCTGTCCATCCATCCATCCATCCATCCATCCATCCATCCATCCATCCATCCTATTTTGTGTAACAGAATAGTGGAGAAGGATGTGAAGGAATGGGAAAAAAGCAAAATATTTCCACATATCCTGAAATCCTATCGACAAAAGAGTTATTAAGCTTAAGGAGCACCCAGTTTTAAAATGAAAAAAAAAAAAATCTTCTGGAAACTTAAAAGCTATCAGTTATTCCCACATGGGGTAAATTAATTGCTAAGTGAGTTCAGGTCCATCTGTTTTGGCCCTTACCCTAGTGTCACTGGCAGACACCAAATCATCCTTCAACATCCAGTTCAAATGCCATCTCTTCTGGGATACCACCTCTGCTCATGGAAAGACTGGGTGTTTGGTGGAGAGGAAGAAGAAATATTTGGGGAGCATGTGTACTACCTAGGCGGAATCTGACACCATTGATGGACTCAGGTGCCTACACTGTTGAGGCCCGGTGAGAGGAGAGGAGAGAAGTACAGGGGAGGAAGGCAAATCTAAAGTTACAAACTTGAGCTACTCCAAAAACTTTTCTGGCATCCACCCTGAACATGCCACTAAATCTTTGAAATCTTATGCTGCCCTTGGTAATAGCAGCTAACGCCACCAAAGAGGGCTGTAAATTGAGTGTCTCTCTAAATGGTCATGGAACACAGGAAAGATTCCAATTTAGGGAAGAGGGACAGAGTAAGTGGCTCTGAAAATGATGTGGAGTGAAGACTGGAGTACATTTGGTAGGACTAAAGCACTCCAGAAAATTCACTCACACTCCACTCAGAGGAGGCGCAGACTCCACTCTCCATGCTCTTCAAAGTCAAGGGAAGGCTCTGGAGGACTTGCAAGTTAATAAATGTAACACACACAACTAATCAGAGAAGCTGTCCTTTTCCTTAGTTAGAAAAATCTCTTGAACCTCAAGTCTAATGTAGTGTTTGAACTCTCAAGATTTTTGCCATCTCGTTATAATTTGGGTTTGCCAAAGTGATGTTGGAAAGCATAATTACAGGAGGTAAGGCAAGCAAGAAAAGTTCTATACTTCTTATTGTTGAAGGTCTCAATATCTGTGAGTGATGACAGAAAAACAGGTAGTCATAATGTTAGAAATTGTGATTTTAAACCACATTGTTATGTTATGTTTTCCCAACATTAATGGGGCTCAGATCACTGCTAATCTTGTGTCCCCAGGAAAAGCGCCCAGCCTTCAGATTATCTTAGTGCTCAAAAGGCAGGTATTAAATAGCCCCTGAAAAATCCAATCATGTTGGATTTTATACTCTTGGGTATAAAACTCAAGAAATTTATGAGCTTTTCTCATACTTGCAAGTTAAGCAAAATAAACTAGCTTTCCCTTTTATTTTTCAGAGTTGAAAAGTAAGTCAAACTGAACACATTTAGAGAGCAGTATAGTGGAATAAACTCTGCTGAGGAGAACTGTTGGGCTAAAAACAACAACAAACAGAAAACAAAAAAGAAACCCACAATTTTTAATTCATTGCGGGACTTACAAGAAATTAAAGACATCTCTAAAGTTCCCTACTTTCCCCACCAAAAAATGAGTTAACCAGAGAAAGAAGATATAAGCCATAAACAAAATAAACAGTTTTATAAAAGATATGGGGTCTCACTATATTGCCCAGGCTGGAATACAGTCACTATTCACAGGAACAGTCATAGCACATTATAAGCCTCAAGCTCCTGAGCTCAAGTGGTCCTCCTGCCTCTACCTCTGGGGTAGCTGAGACCACAGGTGCATGTCACCATGCCCGGCTTAAATGATGGATTATTTTAGGGATAATTTCAATGTCATCCCTGTGACTAGGAGTCTAATCTTTGGGCCAGCAGCAAAACAGGGGAGCTAAGATACAGAATTCCACATTAACCCTGAAACCTTAGAAGGAAGCTGAAATGATCGTAACTCAGTGATGCTCTCCTAGAGCCTGGGCAGAAGAAAACACAGATCCTTTTGGAGAGAAGGCCTCTAAGGTTTCCATGGACAAAATCAACCGAATATTACCTCACAATCATTCATCAACAAACATACAGGGAAACAGCATAAGAAGAACATAAAGCATTTAGGTCTCAAAGACTTTGGATATTGGAACTAACAAACACAGAATATAAATTACGTATAAAATATCTAAAGAAATACAAGATTGCATTATGAAAATAAGCAAGAAACAAAAGGCTTTACAAAATGAGGAGGTGGATTGGAAAATAACAAAATAAACATTTTAAAATATTGTTGAAGTAAGACATTCAATTATTATATTAGATACAGCCAAAAAATAATCAGTGAAATAAAAGACAGCTCTGAAGGACTTACCCAGAATGCAGCAGGCAGAGAAAAAGAAATACAAATATGAAACAGAGGTTGGCCAAGCACATGGCTCATGCCTGTAATCCCAGCACTTTGGGAGGCCAAGGCTGGTGGATCACTTGAGGTCAGGATTTTGAGATCAGCCTGGCCAACATGGTGAAACCCCATCTCTACTAAAAATACACACACACAAAAATTAGCCAGGCATGGTGGCACATGCCAGTAGTCCCAACTCCTCAGGAGGCTGATGCAGGGGCCATTGAAAATAATATGCTAAGAATAGATAAGGCTCAAGGACAGTATCTCTAGCTAGTTGCACTTTCAATGAACTCCAGTAGTCAAGGACAGTATCTCTAGTTGAACTTTTAATGAACTCTAGTAGGCACCAAGAAGGCAGACAAGAAAGAACTTAGAGACAAGAAACTAAGCAGAAGGTTATATCTGGGTGCAGAAAGTTTGTTTTGCATTGTGTTATTTTTGCTGATGTGGATTTATGGAGTATAAATAAAGTGAGGCGGAGGCTCTAGGCGCGCCGCCATNTTTGTCTTTGTCTCTTGTGTCTGTTCATTCTCCACCACCCCCGGCACGGTCCCCAGTAGGCTGAGGCACAGGAATCGCTTGAACCCAGGAGGTGGAAGCTGCAGTGAGCCAAGATCATGTCAGTGCACTCCAGCCTCAGCAACAGAGGGAAGCACTGTCTAAAAAAAGAGGTTAAGAGTTATGGAGGACAGAGTGAGAATATCTAACAGGCATCTCATCAGAGGAGGAAATAGCGAAAATGACAGAAGGGCAAAATCTGAAACGTCAATAGCTGAAAAATTTCCAGAACAATACGCACACAGGAGAATAAATAAAGAAAAACTCATGATTTATAATGAAACACCAAAGACAAAGAGAAGAGCATAAAAGCAGATGGGGAGAAAAGACAGATGATGGAAATAGACTGCTAGAAGTGTTCTGCACAGTAACAATGGAATCTTGAAAAGAATGGATTAATATCTTCAGTGTGCTAAGTGAAAATAACTACTAATCTCAAATTACGTGCCCGGGAAATCTCTTTTAGGACCTAGTTCAAAATGAAAACATTTTCAAAAATAGGAAAATGTATTGAGTTTACCACTGACAGACCCTTACTAAAGGAAATTCCAAATGATGCTTTAGGAAGAAATCAAAGGATCTGAGGAAGAATTTTTTGAGATCCAAGGACTATGGGTGCACAGGAATTGTCAAACCTATAAGTAAATCTATACTAGCATTGTCTGTATAATTTATAGAGTTTAAAAATGGAATGAACCAATATTCCTAAAAAGAGCAGGGGAGGATATGATAATTAAAATTCAACAGGAAAGATACGAAAATTAAAAAGTTCTAAAACATTATTGTGGAAGGTGGTTAGATATTAATTTTGATCTTGCTACAAGGAAGTATTGTAAACATTTTAAATAAAACCATTAAAATAATAAAACACATAAAGATACAAAATGGACATATGCTGATCGAGTAGCTGCTTTACTAGCCTGGGAAGAAAATCCCCCTTTCCCAAAAGAAGCCTTCATATAGTTGTGATTTTCTACTTTTCCTCCTTAATCCCATAAAGGGAAAGGGACAAAAATTTACAAAGTGAAAGGTCAGCCCTGCTTTAATAAAGCTGAGAGATGCAGAGAGTGAGATGTGAGAAAATAATTATCTATGCAAAAAATTATACTTCATTTTACAGAAAAAAAAACCACGGAATTACTTCCTTAACCATGAATTAACATTGTAAGAAGTTAACTTGTAGACAGTTAGATGTCGATGACCGCTAAGCGTCCGTGTGCGCAATGAACTTCTTACAAGGTGAATTCATATAATGGCTTCAATTTTATATTTATAATATA
This sequence comes from Rhinopithecus bieti, assembly GCF_001698545.2. Lineage (NCBI taxonomy): Eukaryota > Metazoa > Chordata > Mammalia > Primates > Cercopithecidae > Rhinopithecus > Rhinopithecus bieti. The sequence continues at coordinate 852,795 of NW_016813202.1, forward strand.
TAGTAATTATATATAAATATACTAATTTGTTATATATGCTTTATATATAATATATATTTATATAAATATTATAATATAATATATATTAGCAGTTATAGTTTTGATATACAGTTATGAATATATAATAATTTATATTATAATATAATTATACAATACATTTTATTATATATACCTAAGATTTGCTTTTTTTTAACAGTTGTGAAATATAGATTGCAAAAAGTACATAAAAGCATATATGTGGGGTTTAAAGACCAATAATAAAACAAATATCATGTGCCTGCAAACAGTGTTAGAAAATGAATTATCATACTGTAGGAGCTCTCTATGTGCATTCTTCAATTGCATTATACTTCATATCCACCAGAGGTAGTAATTAGCTGAATTTTGTTCACTGGTTTTTTCCACTGTTGTTACTATACATTTTTATATCCCTATACAATATGTTGATTAATTCTGACTGAATTATAGAATTGCAATCAAACCTATGTAGTTTTTCTGTAACTGCTTAATATGATGTTTTAAAAATTATCCATATTGACATTTGTGCTTATAATCCATCACTTTCATTGCTGTATGTTGTTCAGTTTATGTATATAAAAGTTTTTTATTTATTTCAACCTACAATTGGTGAGCATTTGAAGCAATTGTCTTTTATGGCTGCAAATAATACTATTAACTAAAATACTTGTGCATGTTTCCTTAATGAACATGTGCAATAATCTTTCTGATGTGTGTATGAAACTGCTGTGTCATAGGGTGTATACATGTACAACTCAGTGTCTTACTGTTATCAGGATTCATTTATTACTCATGCTGCATGTTCAGTACAAGTCAGTTTGGCAGGATTCTTAATGCTGTCTTCACATAAGGACTTTTATTCCGTAACTTTCACTATCTGGAAAGTTACTTGCCAACGTGGAAGATAAAGGAAAAGTGGAAAATTACACCTTGCTTCTTAAATTTTACTATCCAGAAATAAAATGTATCACTTCTTCTCACATTACATTGGCTTAAAGCAAGTTTCATGGTTACATCTGGTTTCATGGGAGCAGGGAGGTCTATTCCTATTGTTTGATTGGATGGAAGACAACTGGAAATATTGGTGGGGATCTCTAATATCTACCATAGCCCACCATTCTAGACACCAAATATTTGGCTCAATCTCCTTCACTCATACGGAATACATAAATATCCTTCCTAAGGGAATCAACACAAAAGTCTTGTCCAGTCATGGCACAGAGTTCAAAATTCATGATTTCTGGGTGACAGGCAACAGTGCCTATATGAGGGGTTATATTGGGGAGCAGAAGGTGGAAGGCGTTATCAGTTGAATTGTGTCCAGTAAAAAAATATGTTGAAATCCTAATCCCTGGTGCCTGTGAATGTGACCTTGTTTGGAAATAAGTTCTGTGCAGATGTAATCAAGTTGTGATGAGGCCATACTGAATTAGGGTGGTCCTAATCCAATGACTGGTGTCCTTATAAGAAGAGTAGAAGAGATAGATGCAAGGGAAGAATGTCATGTGACAATAAAAGCAGAGATTAAAGTGCTGGGGCTGCAAGCCAAGGAATGCTGAGGCTCACTGGAAAACCACCAGAGCCAGGGAGGGAAAAGAGAGGTTTCTCCCTCTAAGCTTCAGAGAGCATGTGGCCCTGCTGACCCTTGATTTCAGCTGTCTGGTGTCCAGAACAGTGAGACAATACATATCTGTTGTTTTGAGTCACTCAGTTTGTGGTACTTTGTCACAGCAGCCCTAAGAAACTAACACAGGTGGGTAATAAACATTTGTTTCTATGTCAGGTCAGATGTAATTCCTCTTGAACTAGAAACCTATGAACTGAAAAGATAAGCTCTCACCCCCTTCCGTGCTGCCAACGCACATTTACTCACCGTGCAGTGCTGGAGCAGAGACGTGACAAAGCAAGTGTGCTCTGCACAAGGAAGGAAGAACTGAGTATGTAATGACCCGTGGAGTGGAATGTGGTAGACATGACTACTTAACTGCTATCCAGCTTCCCTTTCCTTTAAGTGTGTTAGGATTGTTTTTCATGTCTCTTTGAAGTGAGTCATAGTCATGGAACCGGTTTTAGCAAATTGGTTTGGGTGGAAATCACTGGTCCACGACTTTCCAGCCATCATGAAAACACTTTTTAAGATAAAGCCTTCATCAGTCCCAAAGTGACTCTGATAAACAGAGCTCCCTTAACCACCCACATGAGCTGTGCAAAATGAGTGGGAAATCTTTGTTGCTTTAAGCCACTGAGATTTGGGGTTGTTAGTCACCACAGCATAACCTAGCTGATTCAGACAGATGAAATGAGCTTGCAACTCAATGGTCTATTCTTGTAAATACAGTGGATCCTTGAACAACGTGGGTTAGAACTGTGTGGGTCCACTAGCACATAGATTTTGTTCTGCCTCTGCCACCCCTGAGACAGCAAGACCAACCACACCTCTTCCTCCTTAGCCTACTGAATGTGAAGATGATGAAGATGAAGACCTTTATGATGATCCACTTCTTAATGACTAGTAAATATATTTTCTCTTCCCTCTGATTTTCTTAATATTCTTTTCTTCAGCTTACTTTTTGTTAGAGTACAGTATACAATACACATAAATATAAAATGTGTATTAGTTGACTATGTTATGAGTAAGGCTTCTAGTCAACAGTAGGTGATCAGTAGCTAAGCTTTTGGGGAGTCAAAAGTTATCCATGGATTTTCAACTGCACAGGCAGTGGGTGTCCCTAACCTCTTGTTCAGGGTCAACTGTATTGCATTTTATTATAATAAAATAAATTATTATCTGAATCTGATTTCTGTTATCTAGATCATAATATTACACCATGTATTCTTCAGACTGAACTTCTTTGATCCAAGAATGTAATGACTTCCCATCTAACTTTCTGTTCACTTCACTGGGCTCTAGTGTTATCATTATCAATTGCACCCATTCATATATTTATTGAATGCCCACTCTATGTCAGGCACTGTTTTAGACATTGTCATGTAAAGATTAAGAAGACATAGTCTCTGACTTTAAGTAATTCACTGTCTAAAGAAGTAGACAAACATGCAAGTACTTTGCATCATTATAGAATGAGAAGTTCTACATACATCTTTTTACTGTCTATCTTCCTGGGTCAATGGGTCCTGCCTGCTGTGAGCTGCCTTTGGGGGCAGATTCCTAATGTAAGAAGTCATTGTTGGGTGAAATGGTCAGGGTCTTGGGTGGAGAACAAGTGAGGTCATAACTCATGATTCATTATAGAGACCAAATGTTAGGAAAAAAGACTGCCGTGAGAATCAAACCAAACATTCTGAGTCTTGGACAGGCAAAATCTCCCTAGGAGGCAGAGCCAGGTCTGAGCTAACGCTATTACAGTGGGCAGGGCAAGTTAAGTGTGGTCCAGCAAGCTACGCTAGAGGGAGGGACTGGGGACCAGCAGAGATTACTGAAGGAACCAAGGTGGGCTTGACACTCTCCCAAAGTGTTACAAAAGCTAAGAGGAAGTGAATTACTGTTTAAGGATGACTAGGGATTTCCCAGTAATCAAACAAATAGGATGTATTTCCAGATGGATAAGTGATATGGTTTGGCTGTGTCCCCACCCAAATCTCATCTTGAGTTGTAATTCCCATAATCCCCACATGTCGTGGGAGGACCTGGTGGGAGGTAATTGAATCATGGCAGTTTCTCTCATGCTGTTGTTGTGATAGTGAGTGAATTCTCATGAGATCTGATGGTTTTATAATCGTCTGGCATCTCCCCTGCTTGTACTCATTCTCTTTCCTGCTGCCCTGTGAAGAGGTGCCTTCTGTCATATTTGTAAGTTTCCTGAGGTCTTCACAGCCATGTGGAATGTGAGTCAGTGAAACCTCTCTTCTTTATAAATTACCCAGCCTCAGGTATTTCTTCGTAGCAGTGTGAGAACGGGCTAATTCAATAAGGAATGTCAAAAACCATGGTGGGCAGGGGAAAGGAACATGAAATACTCCCTAAGACTGTAGTAGAGTTCATGGGGATGGCATGGGGGGAGCTGGAGATCCAGACAACTGCAAAAAACATTGTACAAGAGGACAAAGAGCTTGGACTTGACTTTAGAGACAATAGGAAGCCAAATGAAGTTTGTAAGTAGGTATGATCTGAGTTGTTCTTTTAGCTGGAGTAATTTCGCAGCCTCCTGGAGAAGCAGCTGGTATGAGGGGGTCTGTGGCAGGACAGCTGGGCAGAGGAACCCTGAAGCATCCAGGAGGGGGCAGTCAGGCTGGAGCAGGCAGTGGCACCAGCACTGGGGAAGAAAGACCAGAAAATAAATACATTGAAGATTTGATGCCTGACTGAATGCAGGGATAAGGAAGACCTTGGTAAATTATGCAGATCACCACTTCAAAAAATGATGATAAAAACCAAGGACTGGAAGTCAAATACCTCAGCTCCAACTCTAGCACAGCAATGAACTGACTGACACCAAGAAAGTCACTTTACCTCTCTGAGTTTATTTATCAAAGGAAGGGGTTAGCTGGAAAAATCAAAATGTTCCTTCCAGATTGGAAATCCTATTATTTTAAGCCTTTTCCCTTCATGATACTTAGTTCTAAAACCAGTGAGATGTGAAAGCCCTGCTATTTTTCTCTAAAGTAAACTTTATATATATATGTATACACATACACACACATACATCTCACATTGTCTTGAAGACACTAAGAGTCTAACATTTATTGAAAATGTTATGAGACAAATGATGAAGCCAATGACTTGCCTATGGAATTTGACCTTGATAAAAGAATGCATCATAAACAGGCTTAGGGAGAGGAGATGAAGGGAGTTCAGAGATAAGCCAGGAACTATTAATTGGGCAAGACTGTTAAAAATTGAAAACAGTGTTTCTCGGTTGCTGTATTTGTGAGAAGCTTGTGGGTTACAGAAATATTGAACTCCAATTCTTGAACCAAACAGGTAATGAAACTAATTGGTTTTTAAGATATTTGGTCATGCATATCTTCCTCACCATTGAGAGAACTTCTAAAAGGTTCTAGTTGTTTCTAGTGCATAGTTTATAAAAATCTTTAAATACAGGCTTCATGATCTGAGGTGAGTTCCACAGTACAGTACGGTAAAAATGGCCACAAGCTGCACATTTAATGGGAATGATTAGCAATTAAAAAATGTAGCCCCTTCTCTTCATCATGTTGCTGGCTGATCTCCTGATGAATGTTTTATGTTAATATGTGAATGTCCTTTTTGGTCTGCCTCATTTTAATGAAGCAGCTTGAAAATTTTTCATCCCACATTTCAAATATTTTGTTCCAAGGATACTGAATAATGAACTGTGCTCCTCAGCATCTTAAATAATAAATCCATTTATTCATGAGGCAATTAATTTTGTAAACTTCATGTAATTTAGGTTTTCTGATTTAATGTGAGGTTTTCCAAGAAAGAGGAAGGATAGAGAGGAAATGGAATCTGGCCTTTTGCTTTTTATTTTCCTAAGTGTACTGTTAAGCCCAAATACGTCTGTCACACAGACTCTTAAAATAACAAAATAAAACTGACAAATTGAATGTTTCACCCACAGGCCTTTAGGCTTTAGGCTTTAATATCCTTATAATCAACAATGGCCTTATGTCAGTGATCGAAGACAAATAGGTAATGACTTTTGGAGAAATAAGTTTATTTTTTTATTTTTTTTATTTTTATTATACTTTAAGTTCTAAGGTACATGTGCATAACGCGCAGGTTTGTTACATATGTATACTTGTGCCATGTTGGTGTGCTGCACCCATCAACTCATCAGCACCCATCAATTCATCATTTATATCATGTATAACTCCCCAATACATTCTCTCCCCACTCCCCCCTCCCCATGATAGGCCCCAGTGTGTGATGTTCCCCTTCCCGAGTCCAAGTGATCTCATTGTTCAGTTCCCACCTATGAGTGAGAACATGCGGTGTTTGGTTTTCTGTTTTGTGATAGTTTGCTAAGAATGATGGTTTCCAGCTGCATCCATGTCCCTACAAAGGACGCAAACTCATCCTTTTTTATGGCTGCATAGTATTCCATGGTGTATATGTGCCACATTTTCTTAATCCAGTCTGTCACAGATGGACATTTGGGTTGATGTTTATTGCGGCACTATTCACAATAGCAAAGAGAAATAAGTTTTACCTTCAGTGTGCAAGAACACATTCTAAAGCTACGATACAGCCTTCAGGGATGTTAGGGAGAAAGAGGCAAAAATTTGGAGCACATCTCCTGTGGCTCTGAGGAAAGGCAGAGAGAGAGAAAGCCTCTAATTACCACTAAAAGTCACTGGGGCTCTGCCATGGGCATACTTTTGACTTGAGCTGGAGTTTGTTTAGGGATAGGTAAGAGGAGCTATGTTATGCAGTTGGGGATGGGATAATGGTAGCTGGCAAAAGTGAGGGAAGGGAGGAGATTATTTACATGCATTCATTCCTTCAATAAATGTTTGTTGAACCTAGTATTTTCTAGGCATTGCTGGGGATAGAGCACTAAACAATATAGACAAAAACCTTTGCCTTCAAGGAGCTTATATTTTAGTGAGAAGCTAGGCAATAAAGAAACAAGCAAAAGTTACAGTATGTCAGAATGTGATAAGTGTTTATGGAGAAGAATAAAGCTGGAGAATGGGATACAGTGTGCTGGTGGGCATAAAAGTACTATTTTAAACAGCAGTGGAGGAGGTCTCCCTGATAAGATAATATTTAAGAAGAGAAGGAGGTGAGAGAGAGAGCCAGCCATCTAGGAAGAGGGCATGTGCAAGGAAAAAGGCCTCCCAAGTAAGACAAAACACAGCAAGCGCAAAGAAAGGCCCGGAGACAGGAGTGCACTGGCTTGTTCAAGGAACCAGATGGTTAGAGGGAGCGACCCTCGGGAAACAGCAGGAGACTTGTGTGCGGGATGTAAGAACTGTCCAGGGTGCGACATAGGGCCTTGTAGATTCCCACTCTGCCTGAGATGGAAGCCGCTGCAGAGTGCTGAGTTGAAGGGTTAAGGTGCTCTGACGTGGAATTCCAGATTATCACTCTGGTTGCTATGTGGAGAGTAAACTATAGGCCAAGGCAGGGGCAAGGGCAAGGGTGAAGCAGGCGTGCGGATCAGTGGAATTTTCAGTAATCCAGATGAGAGATGATGGTGGCTTGAACCCGGGCAACAGCAGTGGCAGTGAAGCGTGGTTGGATCCTGAGTATATTTTGAAGTGAGGACCCACAGGACTTACTGATATGGCTATGTTTGACAAGATAGAGGAGTCGTAAGTGAAAAAAGTAATTCTGTGAGCAGCTAGAAGGATGACGTTGCAAGATTGAGGAGACTGGGGGAAGTGTGAAGGAAAAGGTGAGGAGTTTCTGGACATGTTGAATACAAAATGACTTCAAAGCACGGAGGAAAAGCTAACAAAACTTGAGCCCCCTCAGTTTTGATGTGTATTGTTTAGGAATGCAGATAGGTGGGATAAAATGGCAGGGAATGATAAACACACAATATAAGGTAGTGGCTTTAGCACTTTGAGAAGAAAAGGCAGAGTGATGGGGTAGAGAAGGAACACACAGGTTAATGCAATGAAATTGCTGATGTTCCAAGTTTTAAGTGGAGTAGAAGCTTCATTGGTGTTCATTTTATTATTATGCTTCATCGTTCACAGATATCCTCTTGCATTAATCAAATGTTACATGGTAAGAATTTAAGAAGGGAATGAGAGCAGTTAAAAACATGGAGTGTGGACAGCTATTTTGAAGGGTGTTTCTGTGAAAGGAAGTAGATTTTTTTTTTTTTAAGATGGAGTCTCACTCTGTTGCCCAGGCTGGTGTACAGTGGTGCAACCTTGGCTCACTACAGCCTCTGCCTCCCAAGTTCAAGTGATTCTCCTGCTTCAGCCTCCTGAGTAGCTGGGATTACAGATGTCCATCACCACACCTGGCTAATTTTTGTATTTTTAGTAGAGATGGGGTTTCATCATATTGGCCAGGCTAGTCTCGAACTCCTGACCTTGTGATCTGCCCGCCTCGGCCTCCCAAAGTGCTGGGATTACAGGCGTGAGCCACCGCACCTGGTAGGGAAGTAGAAATATTGAGTTGACGTGGGGTCAAGAAAGGGTGTTTTAAAATCGGAACAAATGAGAGGATGTGCATCTGCTGATGGGAATGACCCAGTAGTGAAGGTGACATTGATGGCACAGGAAGGAAAGTGTTTTCTTGTTACAGAGACATCATTGAATAGGAGAGAGGGTGTAGGGGGTTTCTGTTCTCTTCTCGCTCATTTGAAGGAGTTCCCTTTCTATTCTAGACACCATTACTGGGTTTAGAAATTGAAAATACCTTCTCCCACGGTCACCGTCCTTAGCATCCTCCATTAAACAGAAATTCCTATTTTGGATGTTATCAATTTATTTCATATTTTGCTCAAGGTATGGTTTCTGAATTTTGTTTAAATAAGTTTCTCCCTGCTCCTAAGTCATGGGGGTAGTCTTTTATATTTTATTATATCAACATTATAGCTTTACTTTTCAATTTTAGGCCTTTAATTCTTCTAGCATCTCCCCTTATTTGTAGCATTAGGCAGTGATCCAACTTCAAATTCTCAAAATGGTAAACTAGTTTTTCCAATACAGTCTACCGAACAATCTACCTTTTCCCTAGTGATTTACGGAAAAACAATTGCTTGCAAGGTTGGTTTTTTTTTTTCCCTGAGTATTTGTTTTCTCCAAATTTCCTTTTTACTCTTGGTATGTTTTGACTCCTGCTATTTCCTTATTACAAATTATACTTCAGCATCTGGTGAGCCTCCCTGTGCGTTCGTATGTTTTAAAATTGTCACACTAAAAAGCTGATCCAGGTGGGGTGGTTTGCCCATTTGCAGGCACATTGTAGGATGGGCTGGGAGGTGGGGAGTCTGTTTCCTTAGGGAATTCTCAATCTCAGTATCTTAATTTTTTCATTTAAGGGAAGACTCTTCTAATATCTTGTCTGAAAGATACCCATTTAGCTCCATGCTGTTAGAAAGGGTGAGGAAAGCCTTGGGGTGAGGGATTGTGTTGAAGGAGATTTTCAAAGTAGGATATACAGATTGTTTGCTTAAACCACCTGTGTTCATTGGCACAGCCCTGGCTTACACCATGCCTGGGTGTTTCTAATCCAAGAGACTCTGTTTGATACTATCAGAGAATAACATCCAGTCTTCTGGCTGAGTTCAGATAGGGGCAGTAGTTTGGCTAATGGGGCTTGAGTGAAATATCTGTGGTTCTAGATTTTTGCTGAAACATGTGTGCCCAGTCTTTTTTAGGCAAAGACTTCTAGGCATACTGCGAGCCTCTGATTCCCGAGACTCAAGAGCCCACGTGACATCAGTCCTGTGGCTTCCTGGCTTGGACCTCTGCTGGCTGGGATTCAGCTTCCACATGACCATGAGAAAGGCATTTACCATTCCCTTGTCTATTTCCCAGATTCCAGAATTGTGATGCACTTGCTGCTGCTTCTTTTCTGTCTTTTGTGAGGCTGGAGACTTTCTACTCCCTCCTGTTCATCTTTCTTGGGAGAAGGTGCCATTTCTTCTGTCCTCGAAGACTAGGCATCTGGCATGGAGTAGACTGAAGGACTGGAGGTCTGAAGAGACCACCAGCCTCTTCAGCTGAGCACCCTGAGCAACTTGATGTTTACATGATGTTCCACCTGATAAGAGGAACTAAATCCACCTGTTGATGAAGAAAAACAGAACAAAACCCCTAGTGCCCAGAAACTTACCATGATAGGGCTCCCCACTCCCTTCCACTCTGCCTCCTCTCTCCATCTCTTTCCCAGTCCCTCAAAGGTCTTTTTTGTTTGATGCAAACTGAGCCAACTCCTCTTTGAATTGAGCCTTGGTGAAGTTGGCAGATGTTATTATGTCCAAATGACCTTTTCTTAAAGGGGGCACAAACCCCTGGATATTCTAAAATAGAGAAACCAGGGAGTCCAGCCACGCAGCACCAAGCTGTGTGACACGCTGTTGTGCAGAACTCCAACAGACCTGCCGGCAAATGCAGCTGGTTAGAAAACAAAAGGGCTTTGTCTCTCTTGTGTGCAATTGCACCCAGCATCCTGGTCAGGAAACAGGTGGCTGTATGTTCAGTGCTTTCTTTTGAGAAAGGAGAAACAAGATATTTAGATCTCTGCTGAGAGGCAGCTGTTCTCCTCTGGCTTTGTGCTAAGACTTCAGCAATATTCTTCCTAGGACTATAAGATGCTTTCCAGGTTTGTATCATTTTTCTTTCAAAGAGCTTCAAAACATGTGCAAACACAGATTTCCATCCCATCCCCACCCCCAGTTTGTAAATGTAGAACCAGAGAGATATCAAAATTAAGCAACATGCCCACTGTAGCACCACAAGTCAGAGACAGGACCCGGAACAAAGTGTAAGTCATTTGTCTTTGTTGACTATTACAGATACCCTCGTTCTGCTGGGATGATAGTATAAGTGAGCAGATAATTTTCAAGATGTTTTAACTGTCGGTTGGAATTGTCAATGTTTGTTTATTAAAATTTTTCACTCAAGGCCATGATGATGATTTCCAGGGTATTTTTTTTAATTAAAAAACTTAAAAACATAAACAAGGCACTGAGCATTTCATTGGCAAAACTGAACCTGAACAAGCTCAGAAAACAGTTGGAGTATCAGCCGGGTGCAGTGGCTTATGCCTGTAATCCCACCACTCTGGGAGGCTGAGACGTGTGGATCACGAGGTCAGGAGTTCGAGACCAGCCTGGCCAATATGGTGAAACCCTGTCTCTACTAACAAATAAAAAAATTAGCCAGGCATGGTAGTGCATGTCTATAGTCCCAGCTACTTGGGAAGGTGAGGCAGAAGAATCACTTGAACCCGGGAGGTGGAAGCTGCAGTGAGCTGAGATCATGCCACTGCACTGGGTGACAGAGACTCCATCTCAAAAAAGAAAAAAAAAGTTGGAGTATAATCTGTCATAAAGTGGCAATTTGGATGATGAATTAATAATGAACTAATAATATTAAAGTCCTTGGATGGAAATGAGATCCATTGCAGGTGTGCAGAGAAGGCTGGGCAGGTGAATTAATCTATGATCTATGATCTCACACAGAATTCTGGATAGTAAATTTGATTCCTATGGTTCCAACAGAACGAAACACCTAACCACTATATCAAAGATGCCTTTAAAATGTGACACATGCAGTACAGTCATTGTAGATTGCCCCCAGATGATCATATTTTGCAAAAGGAGAGATGCAAGCACAGAACACTCACAGCTGGGACAGTCACTGCCTAATGAGGACCCATAGTATTGATGATGATACATTCCAATCTCATGGCTCCTATTTCTGGTTTTTCTAAACCACTGTTTATTAGGTTAAGTGTTTATTCCCCTGGCCAAAGATATCCTATGAAGCTGTGATGCTGAAATGACTGTCTTTCTCTGGATCCACAAATACCAAGAGAAAATGGGAGCTGATATAATTACTGACGTGTGATAGACTGGACTATTAGTCACAACAACATTCCCCACCCCTGTAGTGTTGCCATATGTTCACAATCTTAGCCCCATAAAGGGTGGAGTGTATTTCTCCATCCCTTGGCTTTGGGCTCAACCATGTCGTTGGCTTTGATCAATGGAATGTTTAGGCTGGCTCTTTCTCTCTCTGCCACTGTCATGGGGAGAGGATGCACAGATAGCTCAGTGGACCCAGGATATTGAGACACACGTGGTAAAGGGGTGTCCCAGCCAATCCTAGACGTGCCCAAGAAACACATGGTTATTTTTATATGCCACTGAGCTTTGGAGGTTGTGTGTCTCATAGAACTATTGTGGCTATAAATGACAGATACATTAACATTTTATTTGCCAAAGAAGAACAACAAAGGACAGAAAACCTTACTGTTGCTATCATTTCATAACAGACAGGACATTTTGTTACTAAAAAACAGAATGAACATAATGTAGAATAAAAGTCACTTCTTTAAATTGAAATAGTTAACTATGAAAAACATGTCACTGAATTCTCATTTCCCTCCCTTTTCAATGGGAACCTAGGAAAAGTTGGTCATTGGTTTGTAGCTGTCTGGGGAATAACTCTAAGGAATCTTCTCCACATAGGAGAAGAATCTAGGTACAGGTCAACGATCTCTCTGGTCTCCGTAGCCACAGATGAATCAACGTTCCTGCAGATTTATTCTCTTGTGTCGCAGGATACTATTTTGGTGTTGTGTGTGTGTGTATATATANCTTCTTCTATTTAGTTTTATTGTCAAGATATCCTTTGAGACTGAAACACTGAACTTCACCTAATCCATCAAAGGTCTGGGGAGTAGTAACATGTGGCATCAGTCTGAAAGAGATCTGCTGGTTAACAATGTGAAGTCATTTCCACAGAGGACTTGAGTAGTAGGGCAGGATGGGGAAGGTGAACAGCTTCTTAGCCTTTTCTTCCACGTTTTCTTTTACACTTCAAGTGTGGCCTTGTTGCTTTATTTGAAATCATTAAACTTTAGTTTGGCAGACGTGGCTTTATTCACACGCAAGACCAGAGCATAATTAAAAGCCAAATTTAAGTTCTCAATGCGTTGTCTTTTTTGTTTTCCATGTTTCTACTCATCTTTAACAGAGAAAATAATTGTGGTTAGACTCTATTTTTATTTACTTATTTTTTTGAGACGGAGTTTCACTCTTGGTGCCCAGGCTGGAGTGCAATGGTGCGATCTCGGCTTACTGCAACCTCCGCCTCTGGGTTCAAACGATTCTCCTGCCCCAGCCTCCTGAGTAGCTGGGATTACAGGCACGTGCCACCACACCCAGCTAATTTTGTATTTTTAGTAGAGATGGGATTTCTCCGTGTTGGTCAGGCTGGTCTCGAATTCCTGACCTCAGGTGATCTGCCCACCTCGGCCTCCCAAAGTGCTGGGATTATAGGCGTGAGCCACCGCACCCAGTCAGTGTTGCATATCTTTAATAAAAATCTTCTTTCTTTAACTCTTCAAGAGGCAAGCAACACCCCTTGCGTTTAAAGTATGCTCTTTCTGAGAGGCCAAGGTGGCTGAAATAGCCTGGCGGAGGTCATGGGGCTGGGGGGAGTATCTCACAATGGAGCAAATCCTTTCCTTGCTTCGTCTGGTGATTCTGACAGCAGATGCCCGTGGTGCCTCCGACCACGGGTCCTTGACGAAAGCCGCGTGGTTAGCATGGCTGAGACAGGGTGAGGTTGGATTTGTTTTCTCCACGGGACTTTGTTTTCTTATTTTTTGCTCACAAAGAAAGCGAAGAGATTGCATATCGAATTGTGGATTGCAGATTATAAATTGCAGCCCAAGCAAAGGAATTGGACTCATCCTCTTGTTACAAAGCATGAAAGTGGCTGTTCACACAGGAAATTATAGTCTAGAACAATAAAAACAAAGGACATTCAAGTGGATGACCTTCCTCAGGCTGTGGAAAGCTAATTGAGATCTTTAGGCTAGAGCAAACCCCAAATCTGTGGGTTTCCACCAGTTCTGCTGTTCATAGCCTATAACTTTGGCCAGGTTTGAGTGAATTATCAATTCCGTGGCAGATCGAGCAGTGATTAGGTGTGGCTATGGTGGGCTCTGCATTGCAAAGTTCTCAGACTTTTTGTTTTCGAAATTTAAAAAAATCGCACAACTATATATAACTGTATAAATGAACGAATGTAAAAATGATGAAAACTGAATGAGATCTGTAGTCTTGTTATCAATACTGTACCAACATCAGTTTCCCGGTTTTTACATTATCGTAGGGTTGCCAGGTTCAGCAAATAAAAATACAGCACACCTAGTTAAATTTAGCTTTAAATAAACAACAAGTAATATCAGGACACATTTCTACTAAATAGTTATTTGTTATCTGAAATTCAGATTTAACTGTATATCTTATATTTTATCTGGCAATCCTAATTATACTATGGTTATTTGCAATGTCACTATTAGGGAAAGTTGGATGAAGAAGGCATGAGACTCCATGTGCTATTTTTGCAACTTCCAATAAGTGTATAATTATTTCAAAATAAAAAGTTCTAAAACATCATATCCTCCTGTATTCATCCCACATATAAAAATATACGCATCCTCAGATAACCTGGAAATGAAATGGACTGTCTGTCTTGCTGGTTTATATGTTATTTATTGAGCTACAATGGGTTTGAAGAGGTTGGGTACTCGTCTCTTAGCTGTGGAGTAAAACAGTGAAGACACTCGGCAAAGATAAATTGTGTGTGGCAAGCTTCTCTTCCGATCCTGTTAAAGTCTCGAATACACCTCCTCTGCTGGCAGTTGGGCAGCAAATAGCATTTTCACTCTGATGTGTTGTAAGTGAGCTCTCTTTGATGTCCTGCATCTCAAGTGACAAACTGTCATGGCTCCCAAAGTGATTTGGCTGAACTTCCTGGCCAAAGACTAGGCTAAACTGAAATTAGCAGCTCAATTTCTTTTTACTTTTTTTTTTTTTATTATTATACTTTTAAGTTCTAGGGTACATGTGCACAACGTGCAGGTTTGTTACATATGTATACATGTGCCATGTTGGTGTGCTGCACCCATTAGCTCGTCATTTACATTAGGTAGATCTCCTAATGCTGTCCCTTCCCCCTGTCCCCTCCGCACAATAGGCCCCGGTGTATGATGTTCCCCTTCCTGTGTCCAAGTGATCTCATTTTTCAATTCCCACCTAGGAGTGAGAACACGTGGTGGTTGGTTTTCTGTTCTTGCGATAGTTTGCTGAGAATGCTGGTTTCCAGCTGCATCCATGTCCCTACAAAGGACATAAACTCATCCTTTTTTATGGCTAGCAGCTCAATTTCTATTTCTTTTTCTAGAAGAATGGCCTTCAGGACTACTAAATATGTTAGGATGTACTGAGCATCAATATGATTGGATTCCTGAATTCAAAGGGCCCAATGCCAAGGTGACATTCACAGGAAATGTACACTCTTCACCTGCTTCGGTAGCGGGCCCTGTGTTCTTGGTGTTCTTTTAGGCCGACGAGGTCTAAGGTTCTCTCTTGCCCCTCTGATGTGATACCAAGACAAAGAACCTGGGTTCTTGGCTCCTTTATCGTGGAACCATTTGCTAGTCATGGCAGTCTAAATGCTAGCACTCAAAATGTAGGTGGAAAAATGAGTCAGATTTGGAAAAAGAGGACCGAACCTCCTTGCCCAAAGCAGCACTGTTTGAATTCCCCACTCCACATTTTCCTGTCCTAGTATTCAGAGATGATATTCAAATATTCAGCGACATGACTATTTAATGCCTGATACACCTATAATATTTCTTTCCCGTATTTTTAATCTGTATTCTCTGTGATTACCTCTTTGTAGGACAATTTTCTAGTATTTTTACAGAGAGAATAGAAAGATAGTCTAGTCTTTCCTGTGGCAAGTCTAATTTTAAAGTTTTAAAGTTGTATTAATAGTTTAGAAAATGTTCTTTCAGATTCACAGCTCATTCTTGGCAATGTTTTGCAAATTTTTTAGAATTATTAAAATTTTTTTAGAATTATATAAAATTTTTTTCGTATATAAGCAGTAAGATTTCAGAGACTTTCTATTTTTTTTTTTTCAATGACTTCTTAAATGATCTGAATTGGTGACACTCAACTGACCAGGTATCAAAGTATCTGTGTCAAGATATGGGTGAGTTGCCCCAGAGGCCTTAGTTGTATCCCAGGGAATGAATCACACCAGAAAAGGTTTAGCAGGAAAACTTACATATACCAGAAAGTGATTGCAACGAACATAAATATAGTCTACCCAAAGCAAATTGGATCTATTCCCAGTTTAACTTTTTTACAATGTTTGCCAAATGTATGTGAACATGATTATCATTTTTATTTGTACTTTGAGTCTTATTGAGACTAAAGCTATCTTCACTGGCTTTTGGCCTTTTTCTTTTCTTTTCTTTTTTTGTGAATTGCCGTTTTAGATTTTTCTTTCTTTCTTTCTTTTTTTTTTTTTGAGATGGAGTCTTGCTCTGTCGCCCAGGCTGGAGTGCAGGAGCATGATCTCAGCTTACTGCAGCCTCCATCTCTGGGGTTCAAGCGATTCTCCTGCCTCGGCCTCCCGAGTTGCTGGGATTACAGGCATGCACCACCACCATGCCCAGCTGATTCTTGTACTTTTAGTAGAGATGGAGTTTCACCATGCTGGCCAGGGTGGTCTTGAACTCCTGACCTCCAGTGATCTCTTCACCTTGGCCTCCCAAAGTGCTGTGATTACAGGTGTGAGCCACCACACTCGGCTGCCATTTTAGGTCTTTTGTCCATTTTTCTCTTGACATTTTATCTTTTTTCTATTAATTTGTATGACTTTAAAAATATATATCTAAGATAGTAGACTTCATGTTTTGTATGTGTCACAGATTTTTTTTCTGTGAATTAACCTTGTTTATGATGCTCTTTGCTGTATAGGAAGTTTAAATTTTATAATTAAATCTACAACTCTTGTCTTTTACAAGCTCTATTTTAATCTTATTTTAGTAAATCCTTTTTTATTGCAAGACCTAACAATATAGACCAAATAATAGTAGTAATAATGGGAGTAATAACAATAATTACAACAGTTTTATCTATTTATTTAGTACACGGTATTTGCCAGAGATCTCACCAGACATTGAAATTATGGAATTATATTTCATTCAATTATTAGTCCAGCAACCTGGGTGACCTCATCTTGCAAATGAGGAAATTGAGGCTCAGAGAGGTTTATTAGTTTAACCTTGCCCAACGTCACTGTTATCTGCTTGAGTTGGCAGGACTGAGGGACAGGTGCTGAGTCCAGAGGGCGGGTGAGACAGGTGGGCTGGAAAGCCAACTGGGATGGGAGGGCATACATAGCTCCTTTCCCTGTGGTAGTAGAAATTCCTACTCATTACTCTGGAGAAGAAGTGCATTGTATTGACTAATCTTCCAAACAAGCTTTAGGCTCATTTTGTCAATTTCAAGTGAAAATCCTTTTGGAAATTTGACATTAAAAATAAAATCTTCACACCCAAGATCATGCAATGTCTCATTTATTTAGGTTTTCTCTCACACTCTAAAGTAATATTTTATAGTTTTTTAAATACGATCTGGCACATCTCATAAGGAGAGTATATTATGAATGGGATCTTTTTTAAAAAAGTTATATTTCTAATTGGTTATTTCTAATATATTGTAAAACTTCTGATTTTTATATGTAGACCTATCTGGCCACCTTACTTGATTCTCTTCTTTGTTCTAAGACAATTTTCCAGTTGATCATCTTGTAGTTCTTTGGTAGACTGACGCAGGTTTATAACATTTATATTATCTTGCCACTTATTTTGACAGGAAGTGTCATTTATTTATTGTGTGTAGAATTGATCTGGTTTTCTGGCTTGCTAGTTAGCAGCAAAAACATTTAAAAGTTAACATTAAACAGTGTCAGCCCATGCACGGTGACTCACACCTGAAATTCCAGCACTTTGAGGGGCCGAGGTGGGTGGATCACTTGAGGTCAGGAGTGCGAGACCAGCCTGGCAAATGTGATGAAACCCCATCTCTCTCTACTAAAAATACAAAAATTAGCCAAGCGTGCTGGCTGGCTCCTGTAATCCCAGCTACTTGGGAGGCTGAGGCAGGAGAATCGCTTGAACCTGGGAGGTGGAGGTTGCAGTGAGCCGAGCTCGTGCCATTGCACTCCAGCCTGGGCAACAGAGTAGGGCTGTGTCTCAAAAACAAACAAACAGCAACAACAAAACAGTCAGTGTCATTTACTCCAGTCTAACAATTGAAGTGTCTCTTTAGTGTGTTCTCAGTCTCTCCAGGGAAAGAAACAAAAAATAAAAGCACAGTTGTTTTGGAGAGCTGGCCGGTTCCCTTTCAATTTCACCAAGATAGGGTATATGAGGAAAATTGCCCTGTCTTAGCGGTGGTGATGAGAAGGAGGATTTAGATGGGTGTAATGCTCTTATTCTGTCTTCTCTGTGATGACATCTTTACTCTGATGGATTGCAGTACTGTAGTTTCTGGATGCTGAATTTACGGCTCATTTTTTTTTTTTCACTTTATTAATGCTTCTGGATGCAGTGGTCATACTCACCCGCCCCGCCCCGGCCCCAGTCCCTCTGCCCCTGACCTCTCAACGTGCAGTTCCCTCAGTTCTTGCTGGCTGTACCCCTGAGTCTCAGCCTCATTCTCTGCCTGACCCTCTGGTTTGATAGTCCCTCCCAGCCTCTGCTCTCAGGTCTCAGGTTCCCAGCCTCTGAATCCAGTGTCCTACAGGATAGGAGTTGATGGTGGCCTGTGAAAACTAACTGTCAATGCCTCACTCTGCATGTATCTCCAATTCACTTTAATGTGTTTTAATCCTTTATGGTTTTGGGTAATGATATGGTTTGGATCTGTGTCCTCATTTATATCTCATGTTCAATTATAATCCCTAATATTGGAGGCGGGGTCTGGTGGGAAGTGATTCGATCATGGGAGCAGATTTCTCTTGAATGGTTTAGTACCATCCTCTTGGTACTAGCCTCATGACAGCGAGTTTTCGCGAGATCTGGTTGTTTAAAAGTGTGTGACGCCTCCCCTTCTCCTTTCTCTTGCTCCTGCTTTAGCCATATAACATGCCCGAGCCCCCCTTCACCTTCTGCCATGATTGTAGGTTTCCTGAAGCCTCCCCAGAAGCTGAAGAGACAGTGGCTCCAGGCTTTCTATAAAGCCTGTAGAACCATGAGCCAATTAAACCTCTCTTCTTTATAAATTACCCAGTCTCAGGCATTTCTTTATAGCAATGTGAGAATGGCCTCATACAGGTAACCTATGAATTGGACTCCGCCTAGAGCCCCAGATGGGAAACAGGAGACATAAGACCTCTCTGTCCTCAATTTTATCCTCATTTATCTTATATATCTGTCTCTTTTCTTGCTCAAAAGGGAAAATTGGGACGACATTTGCCAGCTTCGCTTTCTTGCATCCCTTTCTTCTGAAGCCCCCGAAAAAGAAAAAATTTCTTTGAAACTTACCTTTCACCATTTTTTTTTCCATCATGGCTTTGCAGTCATAGAAAGACTTGGTATCTTTTCTGCTCCCCTCCAAAATTAATCTTATTTGCAAACAAAATATTACTGCATTTTTTCTTTTTGTAAAATCAAATTATAATCTCTATCCCTATCTGCCCCTCAACAATTAGGGTAAAGATCATGTACTAAATGATTCTGAAGACATTACTTTAGTTACAAGGTTATTAAAATAATTACAGATAATTTTGTTTCTGTCTTGATTTTTCTTATCTCAGTGGCACCTAGAGGCTCTGGCCAGGGCCTCTAGGACAATGTTGAATAGTAGGACTGATAGAAGGTAGCTGCCTTATCCTGACTTTCATGAAGTTACTTTAAATGTCACCACCAAGTTATGATGTTTTCTGCCAAATATCCTTAAGGAAAATGCCTTCTATTTTTAGTTTACTAAGAATTTTCCTTTTTAAAGATTAAGCATTAAATGTTAGTGCTTTTTTTTGCTTCTATTGGTATTGCATAATTGTTCTACCAGGTTAATATACCCAGGTAAGTAAAACGCTATTCTGCTCAGGTAAGTAAATCGCTATTTCTAGCTATTCTAATCATTTGAATTGAATTTCTCTGGTGGCAAACAATGACTAATAGGCATTTAATAGCAATAAAAGAGGAGTGTGTTGAAAATATAGTGGGGATATTTTGAAGAAACAAAGAGCTGAACAATGGAAGCTCAAGGAGAACCAAGACTGCTTGGAGGAGCCGAGCAGCAGAAACTAGCAGATCGCATTGCTCCTACGACACATCATATATCATTTACCCCCAATTACCTTTATTACCTTATGATGTTTTCTTCTTCTTTTTTTTTTTTTTACTTTTAAAATGGTTTCATTTTATATCCAAATAATGAACAGAATGTTGTACCCATAAATTCTACTTTCCAAAAACAGTTAGGAGCTTTTTAAAAGAAAACCACACAATAAAGTTTTAAAAGGCACTGGGATTCATCTGCTTCTAGATCATTGCTGGGCTAGAAAAATAAAGTTTGTTCTACCAGGAATCACAGGTTAGAACCGAGTATTCTCTGAAGTGGAAATTCTAGAGTGTAATGCCATTCCAGGCAAAGATTATTCAGTTCTCATCCCCAGCATCCACAACTACCTATCAGAAGGGTTAAACCAGGTGAAAACAGTCCAGCATAATTAGGCTTCATCAAACAATGTCTTTCTGCTCTTCTAAGATGCAAATAAACCAAAACAGGAAATTCTAAAATCACGACAATATTTGACGCTGTCATACAAATTGTTAGTTCCTTGTTTTATCCCCCCTTCTGTGACATTAATAAAGGGAATATTTTACTGCAAAGAATATTTTATTTTATACATCACTGGCCATGAATTTTTGCCATTCGTTATTATACAAATGCTGCCTACTATCATTATCCAAATGGCATAACCATTTAACATCCACAATTCACTTCTATAGTTATAAGTAGAATTTTCATGTGAAATCTTCACTGATAGATGTACTTATATAAATCAATGTCCTTTGGAGACTTGGAACTACTAAATTATTGGTTTATTTTTTACATAAGGTCACTTAAATGAAAAGTGATTAAAATATATCTTTTCTACATTACTATCTGCAAAACATCAGATAGTAAGATGCAAAACATCTTACGGATGTTAGATTCCAAGTCTCCAAAGGACATTTTCAAAAGTACATCAAGAAATGGTTACAGAGATGTTTAAGAAGCATCTTCATGTCCACATCCGGTTGTAACTGCTGTACTATTTTCTCTTCCAGCTGCTTCCCTTTGCCTGCAAGAGGGACTCGGATAAGATGGATGTTTTGCTTGACTTCTTTGATATCCTAGACTTTCTGTAGTTCTTTATTTTTCTTCAATCTGTTCATTATAAATTTAACTTGGCGTTTCTGTTTGATCTCTTCAACTCTCTTCATTGCATCAATGGTTTTATTCCATAGCTCTCGCTGAATTTGATAGGTTCATTTCTACGTTTTTCAAATTCAAATGAATTATCCACTGTAAGCTCTTTACCAGCTGCTTTCTGGAATGCCTTGGTCCACCTAACTTTGCAAGGATTGTGCTTCTTTTTTAACTTTTTTATGCCGTTTAGATTTACAAAATCTGAACACCTTGCAATCGTTGCGGACGAACATCATGCTGTGGCGAGGGTAGATGGGCCCCAAACAGAAATAATACTTCTTGATACGCGTGTTGAACCTGTGTGGGTCCCCACCAGCCAAACGGCAAGCTTGAGAAGAAGTGACCACCTTGTGATGTTTTCAAGAACGAAATTTCAAGCAGAGAGAATCTTATTCGTCTGGTTTAGGTCACATGTCTACTCCATGGTTGAGCAGTAGTAGTGTGGGCTCTTCCAGAATAGGGGAAGAACAATTCCTTAAAGAAAGTGGCATTACAGAAAGAAGTTTAGGGGTTGATGGTGAGAAAGAAATGTGTTAGGCGGGAAAAACACTGCCATAGTACATGCTAGAGTGGATGTGCTAATTTTTAAAATATTTTTTGCATCTATGGTGTGCATATATATTTGCATCTCAAAGATAGAATTAGTTTATCTTGTGCTTGTTTGAAGTTTTCTATCCCTTTTGGTATATTTTTAACAAAGTTTCATTAATAGAAAAACTTCTTTTCCTAGATTGACTAGTAGAAGCTGCCTGATTCTGGTGTATAAGTACTATTTGTTTGATTTTAAATATATGTTTTTGGCTAATTTATTATTTCTTCCATGAATAATGGTGTACTTGGGTTTCCTTGTCTCTTGAGTAAATTTTGACAATTTATGCTTTCATAGAAAATGGTTTATTTCATGTAAATTGTCAAATCTATTGCTATACATTTGTATCCAATATTTTCCTGTATTTTAAGCATTTCTTCCTACTAGTAGTTCAGGCATTTTTCCCATTCTTATCCTGCTTATTTTTTTTTCTCTTTTTTTCTGAAACAGCTCTATTTTATTGGACTTTTCAAAGAAACTGCTTGTGCTTTTATCATGTGTTCTTTAATTAAATGTACTCATTTGACTCTTCTATTTCCATTGATTCCTTCCACTTTTTACATGTTATTTTGTTGTTAACTTTCTTGCTTCTTGAGTTGAATGCCAGTGTATACATTTTTATTACGTTTTCTGAAAAGTTCATTATGTGGTTATAAATATTTCTGTGAATGCTGCTTTGACTGCTCCTCATAGGTTTTTCTAAATACAGTTGATCCTTGAACAATGCAAGGATTAGGGGAACTGACCCCTGCACAGTTGAAAATTCACATATAACTTTTTACTCCCCCCAAAGAACTAATAGCCTACTATTGGCTGGAAGCCTTAGCAATGACATAAATAGTCATCAACACATATTTCGTATGTCATTTGTATTCTATACTGTATTCTTAAGATAAAGTGAGCTAGAGAAAAGAAAATGTTATTAAGAAAACTATAAAGAAAATATATTTCCTATTTATTAAGTGGAAGTGGATCATCATAAAATTCTTCATCCTTGTCCTCATGTTGAGTAGGCTGAGGAGGAGGAGGGATTGATCTTGCTGTCTCAAGGCTAGCAGAGACAGAAGAAAATCTGCATGTAAATGAATCTGTGTAGTTCAAACTTACGTGGTTCAAGGGTCAACTGTAGTTCGTAATTTCTCTTTTTATTTCTTATTTAGGCAGTGTTTTAAAATTTCCAAGTAGGTTAGTTCCCCCTCTAAGCTTTTCTATTACTGAACTTCAGTGTCACTGCACAGCAGTAATGACCTGTGTGTTTTCTATTTTTGGTTTGTTTTTTGAGACTGAGTCTCGCTCTGTCACCCAGGTTGGAGTGCAGTGGTGTGATATTGGCTCACTGCAACCTCTGCCTCCAAAGTTTAGGCGATTCTTCTGCCTTAGTCTCCCTAGTAGCTGGGATTATAGGCATACACCACCACACCCAGCTAATTTTTCTATTTTTAGTAGAGATGGGGTTTCACCATGTTGGCCAGGCTGATCTTGACCTCCTGACCTCAGGTGATCCACCTGCCTTGACTTCCCAAAGTGCTGGAATTACAGGCGTGAGCATATTTTCTGATATTGAGAGGCATAGTGTGGTAAGAGAATATCCAAATAACACAAGCAGGGGCAGATAAAACAAATCTCTAATTATGATTATGACTGAGAGACTTTAAAGAATATTAATGTCTACTATTAAATGTTATTTTGTGTTGTTTGTATAGTTTTATTATTATTATTGTTTTCTTGCTGTACCATTTCACTCTCCCCCCATCCCTGGCCCATTAACTGAAACCTGAAAATCATGCTATACACACACACAAACACACACACACACGCATTAGTTGATGTTACTTTGGACCATAATGTGATTGCAACAATGGCCTGTGGCGGTGTCTGGTATGTCAATGTGGTGTGAAGAGAAGTTGCACATGCAAGAGGCACACAATAATGCTCAGATCAAGCACTCAGAGAGAGCTGGGAGTGGTGGTATATTAGTCAAGGTCCACCAGAGAAATAGAACAATAGAATGTTCACAGGGAGAGAGATACTTGGTTTAAGGAATTGGCTCATGTGATTGTTGGGGCCGGCAAGTTCAAAATGTACAGGGCGGGTTGGAGACCCAGGGAAGAGCTGATGTCACAATTTGAGTCTAAAGGCAATGTAGAGGCAGATTTTCTTCTTCTTAAGCAGATAGCAGTCTTTTTAATCTTAATGCCTTCAACTGATTGGACAAGGCCCACTCACATTATGGAGAGTAATTGGTTTGACTCACAGTCTGCTCATTTAAATGTTAATCTTATTAAAAAAAATCTTATCATCATCTACACTGATGTTTGACCAAGTATCTGGGTACCATAGTCTAGCCAAGTTGACATAAAAAATTAATCATCACACCACTTTTTGACTTGGCACCTATATACATTTCCTTAAATCATAATCTTCAAATAAAATAACAAAATCATATTTCAGTCCAACAACTGTCCTGCATACAACAGAAAGTGTACTACCCCATTCCCCAGAAGAGGACGCAGGTTACTCAGAGATGCTTGCTCTCCTTGATATCCTTGCTCTCCTTGATATCCTCCTTGATATCCTGTCATTAGAGGCATCTGGGAACAACTTCTACCTCTCAGTTTTCCACCTTCCCAGAATCTTGCAGATATTGGGAAAGATGCTGAGTTTAAGCCACATTTTTCTTGGAAATAACAGACAAAGTCCCCAGGAGCTGATTTCTGAGCTTCATAGACTTCACCTGTTTCACAGTTTTGACAAGCATTGACAGCCATTCACTGACCTTAATGCCTATGCTGTACATCAAGGCCAGGAAATGGGTGCGGAAATGAGGGGGATCTCAACCCTCTTCAGCATTAGTTTCATTCTTTTGCCATAATTTTTCTGTAACTAAGTAATTGATCAGTCAATAAATTCTAGAGTTGGGATGACTCTTATAGTCTACCTCTTCCATTGTTCTATAAACCATGGTCTATCCTTACTATTTCACTGAGAAGGTTTTATATGGAGGGGTTTTGCTGTCGTAAGGATATCTGGGGGAATTCTTGGTCTAACCCAACCCCTCTGGCTCCTGGATCTTCCCTTCATCATTCCCTCAAGTATCAGTCCCCAGGGAAGGAGCTCACACCCTCCTGGGACATCCCAATCCATCCTTGAATGACTCTGAATGATCATTTCTTTATATGGATCAGACATCACTCCAACTGGTCTATAACTTAACCTATTGCAGGCATTGGTTCTTCCCTGGCTACTCAAACAAAGCTGAATCTTAGCATTCATTGATTTAACATTGGCAATTTCACCGTGGTCCTCAAAGGTTCATAAAATGACCCAACTCATAATTTTGCTAGGGCATTAACTTGAGTAATGTTTTCTGCCAGGCCAGTGTGTAGAATTGAGTTGCCAACTAGTAAGTGGACCTTCCCAGAATGTTAGCATTCACTTTTGACTGTTTTCTGATTTTCATGGTCATAGTAAGTCTCATGAAAGGAATAAATAGCCTTATGAAAGAGTTTGGTCCCATATTTATTACTTGTAAAGGATTACTTAGGTTTTTCAGCTACATATTATTACATTTTATGAGAAAGTATATGCTCTAGTGGTATTTATGTATTTGGGATATTTGAAGGCCTTGGGAAATATTCCTAATGAATGCCAATGGTCTATGGTATAATCTGTTTCCATAGGACATTTCTCCAAACAGCTCTGATAATTGCTTTAGCATTGCTTTGTTACTAGGAAGAAGGTGGGAAGGAAGAGATATAATGAAGCTCATAAAGATTTTGACATGTCAAAAATCAAATAGCATTTTAAAGGGAACTAAGGGATGCCACCTTGATTAGCATTTGTAGGGAGCAAGCCAGTGTGTGCTACAACCAACTTATGCCTCAATTCAGTTCATGGAAATCCCCAAGATGAATATCTGTGCACAAAATTTACATGAGGGAAACTCAAAATTTAGTAACTTTTCTTCACAAAATGAAACTATATTATTTTATTTATACTCCCTTTTGTTCAGAGCTGATCTGAATTGGCGTATAAGGCAATTGAATTATTTCATAATGTAGTATGAGTAAAAAGGTGGTGATAATATGGGTGACTATCTAAAGTGTGTTTTATAGGCACAAAAGAAAAATGCATTCAAAGAAACTACTAATGGATATACCAGGTGTCAGCAAACTATGACCTGTGGGCCAAATCTGGCCCTGTTTATGTACATCTTGCAAGCTAAGAAGAGTTTTTTAAAAAATATTTTAAACTTTTTTTTTTTTTTTTTTTTTTTTTTTTTTGAGATGGAGTCTCACTGTGTCACCCAGGCTGGAGTGCAGTGGCATGATCTCAGCTCACTGCAACCTCCACCTCCCGGGTTCAGGCGATTCTTCTGCCTCAGCCTCCTGAGTAGCTGAGACTACAGGCATGTGCCACCACGCCCGGCTAATTTTTGCATTTTTAGTAGAGATAGGGTTGCACCATACTGGGCAGGCTGGTCTTAAACTCCTGACCTCTTGATCCACCAGGCTTGGCCTGCCAAAATGCCGGGATTACAGGCATGTAATGTCGAGCCACCACGCCTGACCTTTTAAATGGCTTTAAATGAGAAAAAGAAAAAGAATATTGTGTGCAATTGTTTGAAATTCGAATTTTAGATTCCATAATAAAGTTTTAGTGGAATACAGCCATGCTTATTGATACACATCATCTCATATGTAACACTCATGCCATAATGCTAGAGTCAAGAAGTTGTGACAGAGACTGGATGACATGAAAACCTTGAAATTCTTACTGTGTGGCTCTTCACAAGTCAAAGTTCATTGACACTTGATGTAGATCGTTTCGAAATATCTCCTGCAGGAGGAAAGATTTGAGTAAGGAGGACTTGCATGACAACCTGACCTGCCTTCTTGCAACCCCGTGACAGTTTAACTGATTCATTGTGATGGGATGGTGACAACGTGGCAGTCAAGGTTTAGCTGCTTAATTAAAAGAAGGGACAAGGAAGATGGAGGAGCAGGGACCATGGTAGTTGGTCCTGAAGCTTCGTGAGTGTCTATCAAGGTCCAGCAATATGATGAACTCAGAAGACTTTACCTGGAGTGCTACTGGTAAGCCTACAGGATGAACAGGGGAGAACTAAGAGCCAAAGAGAGAAACATGAATGGGAGACAGCAAGTATGGGATTAGGAAAAAAGGAGAGGAATAATGAAGGGAGCCATTGAGTCTGGTTAGGTTTTCTTAATCACCACTACATTGACTGGGGAAAGGATGGTTAGAGTAAGGAGGAGGAAAATAGGCAATGCTTACAAGATGATTGTATATCAGTCACTATATGTTTAGGCTTACCTCTTCAAATGATCAAATATCATGCAGTCAAATGAACTGAGCATAATTTTGGACGTAATAGTAGAGTTTTCAAAATGTTTTGTGATGCTGAGATTAGAGACCCCGAAATGCCCAAACCTTGGCCAGCTAGCAATTGTTGCTCCACCCGCACTCCTGCTCCACCTATTTCACTCTGGCTGTAAACCCCCTTGTCTTAGGAGCTACACTCAAGACAGCTGCCAAATGAGAATCAAGGTGCTAAGCCTGCACCCAATATTTCTGGTAAAAGCTGGGTTAGGAGATGAAGTTTAAGCTGGGGTCCTAAGTGGGCACCATCTACATTGCCGTACTCCTAAGTGGAAACTTTGGGAACTTACTGCCTTCAAGATGATCCGTGGTGGAGGAAGCTGTTACACACCAGTAGTCAGGTGTGCATTCAGGCCACACCGCCCAAAAGTAGAGAGTAGTTCCAAATTCATTAACAAATAGCCTCATCAGAAAGAAGGAAGGAAGAGATAGTCTCTGGATCTTCCCCACTGGGCCAGGCCTTGTATAATTTACCTACCAAGGTATATAGAAGAGGCAGGCGGTGGAATAGTTCACAGTGACCTCTAATGACCTTGGACATTAGTGGATGGTGGCAACGTGCGTCAGAGAAAGGGCCACATCAATGACTTGGACTCTTGATCAATTAAATTTGCAGCTTTTCCTTCTATGTTTGTGAGTTTGGAGGAGCTCAAAGTAAAGCAGGGAGAAAGTAGCCAAATTTTCCTTATAATAACTATTCCTTAGTTTTTTGTTTGTTTGTTTGTTTTGTTTTTTTCTTTCTTTTTTTTTTTTTTTTT
>NW_016813202.1:880813-885683 GCF_001698545.2 Rhinopithecus bieti
TTTTTTTTTGAGACAGAGTCTCGCTCTGTCGCCCAGGATGGAGTGCAGTGGCCGGATCTCAGCTCACTGCAAGCTCCGCCTCCCGGGTTTACGCCATTCTCCTGCCTCAGCCTCCCCAGTGGCTGGGACTACAGGCGCCGCCACCTCGCCCGGCTAGTTTTTTTTTGTATTTTTTAGTAGAGACGGGGTTTCACAGTGTTAGCCAAGATGGTCTCGATCTCCTGACCTCGTAATCCGCCCGTCTCGGCCTCCCAAAGTGCTGGGATTACAGGCTTGAACCACCGCGCCCGGCCCCTTAGTTTTTTTAACTTATAAAATAAAGATGAACTAAGTGATTTGTAAGGCACCTTATTGCTTTAAAATTCTATATTCACAGATTTACAAATGAAGTCTTTAAACATTCTATGTCTTACTATTCTGCTAGAGTCCCTCCCAAAATGCTGCTGACAAAAGTTTGAAACAGACCAACGTGGCCCCAAATTATCTTCTCCATCTTACTCTGATGAGTTCCAAAATGGCATACCTCACATGCATTTAGTGATGCTGACATGTTGCAATATTTGCAATTCAAAATCTCAAGGTATGGCTTTAAAATACATCTTATAAAAGTGTACATTTTCTCAGGTTCTCACTTGGAGTATCAAAAAAATAATGGTGGGCCCTATTATCACCTTCTCCCATGGCTTTGGAAATGATCATGCCAATGAAGGTTAAATTTAGCTGCATAAAAATAATAACAGAAATTTAAATAAGTTAGAAGTGTATTTGTTTTTCACACAACAGAAATCTTGTGGGTAGACACTTCAGGCTGAAATGGTGGCTCAGCTCTCACAGTCATCAGGGATGACTAGTCTGCAGGGACCCTAGTGCTGTTCTATCATCCTCAGCACATCATTTCATCCTTAAACTCCTCTCATTGTCTAACACAGTTACTGGTCATCATGCCTGCATTTTAGGACAAAAGGGACCTCTTCCCAGCTGAGTCAGCTCTCTTTAAGCAGATTCCTGGGAATGCTCATGTATCACTTTCACTTATATCTCACTGGTCATGGTGAGATATCAGTGAAATATATGTCTCACTTGTATATATTTCACTGTTTTATATATAATATATATTATAATATATATTTCACTGAAGTATATATCTCACTTATATATATTTGACTGTTATATATATATATCACTGTTTTTCTCTGGGAGCCAGAGAAAGACAGATTTTCCTTGAATCCATTGTTATTTTAATGGTAGTCCTATCTTGAAGACAGGGAGAAGGAATACTAGATAGGAAATAGCAGCCTCTGCCACAGTGATGAAGAAACCAAGTTGCATTGATATCTGCTTCTGGATCAGACACTGAAGATGCTTAGGATGAGTTTTTTCAGTTTAGTAGATACTTTGGAAGCATAGGCTCCTTTGGCATCCCAGATATCCTCTCTTTAGAGCTCAGGTCATTAGAAAGAGTGGTGGAGAAGACTTCAGTGTGAGCTTGGCCTCCACTTACTATAAGGGATGTGTACTTGGGCAAATCGCACCCCCTCTGAGTATATTTCATTACTTAAAAATTGAGAATTTTATCTGATACCTGTCCTACTTGTTTTCTAAGATTGATATAAGACTCAAATATGCAATAAATTAATATTTAATGTATGTATTTACTATATTATATATTTTAGTATAATATTTATTTGCTATATCCCATTCTGGGATATAAATGTTCTCCATACAGGATTTAATTTCATCAAGAGCTTACATTCACACTCAAGATTTTACTAAGCATTTATTAAGTGTCTACTTTGTGAAGGATATTAGGATTCAGTGGTAAATAAGACAATGTTCTTGCCCTCCTGGGATTTCATTCTGTCAGTGAGTCACACATTAACCAACACATTACAGAATGCATTGCTTCATGACAAATATTCTAAGTGGTGTGAAAGCTAAGCATGGGGTCCTGTGAGCACTAAAGGAGGAACTGTGACTTACTGTGGAGGGTCAGGAAAGGCTTCCTTGGAAAGAGACATGGACCTGATTCTGGAGGAGGATTAGGAATTGGGGAAATTGGTGAAAGGTTTCCACAGATGAGACATTACATATGAAAAACCACTAATAAAAGGATTAAAAATGTACTGATTCATTTTAAGAAGGAAGGGTTGTAAAGAATGAGTTTGGAAGAGGAGGAAGAAATGTTCTGAATTTCTCGTTTCTCCTGTTTCCTTGAGTGCCTACATGTGTGTGTTCTTCACACACAGAAGAAAATGGAGCTAAAAGTCTTAGTTTTACTGTAATTATTTTTACCAAAAAAACTGTATTTCTTTAATTTTATTTGATCTTGTCCTGCCAAAATCTCACTGAAGTTGGACTAATAGATAATCTGAGAAATAACACCTTGTACCATTTACCCACACAGGTAATGTGGGTAATGTGGGAGGCTGTGATGCTTGCTGTAATTTTGTGAATTTCAATGATACCCAAGACCAGGGTTCTCCTCAATTCTCTCTCTTACTCATGAGACCAGGGCTCAGTAAACACCTTTGTCAAGAGACACATAAGAGCTGCCAGTTGGTCATTTTCATTATCAGCAAACTTACATGGTTGGCTCTCACAAAATTGTCATAGTCAAGAAAAGGTGGGAAGACAGTATTGAAGCAGAGTGGGAAGCCAATCAAAATACCAACATCATTTACTCATGATTCTATGGCAGATGTGAGAGAAAATGACTTATCTTGAACTTTTTTTACCTGGGGATTAAAAGCTTTTCCAGTGCATGTACAGGCCCTGCAGTGGCTCTTCAAGATCTGTAATACACTTGGTATCAAGTCCTTTCATGTGGCTTTTCTCCAGTCTTCATCTCTAACAAAATGGACAAAAAGTTACTACATCCACTTTTATTTTTATTCTATTTAATTTATTTTTTGTTTTAAATTTTATTATTATTTTAATTGATTCATCAATTAAATTGAATTGAATTTAATTGATGAATACAGTTTAATTGATGAATTCAATTAAATTGAATTTAATTGATGAATACAATATATTTATTGTATCCAACATGATAGTTTGAATTATATATACTTATGGAATGACTAAATTTAGCTAATCGACATGTGCATTACCTCACATAGGTTACCATTTCTGTGGTGAGAACACTTCATATTCACTCTCCTAGCATTTTTCAAAAATACAATGTATTGTTAACTGTAGTCATCATGTGGTACAATAGATATCTCAAGATTACTCCTCCTATCTAACTGAAATGTTGTATCCTTGGGTCAACATTCCCCCTCCTTCTCTGCCAACTTCTTCAGACTTTGGTAACCACTATTCTATTCTCTGCTTCTAGGAGATCAGCTTTTTTAGATTCCACATGAGTGAGACCACATAGTATTTGTCTTTCTGTGTCTGGCTTATTTCTCTTGACATAACATCCTCCAGGTTCATTCATGTTGTTGCAAATGACAGGATTTCCTTCTTTTTATGGCTGAATAAATAAGGAAAAAAATAAAGAAGGAAATAAAGAATAAAGAAGAAAAAAATATGTGTATATATACCATGTTTTCTCTATCCAGTCATCCTTTGATGGACACTTAGGTGGACAACATTTCTTGGCTATTATGAATAATGCTTCAATAAACATAGCAGTAGAGAAATAGGCACACTAATTTCATTTTCTTTGGATATATTTACTATATCTAATAGTGGGATTGCTAGATATGGTAGCTCTATTTTTGATTTTTTGAGGAAGCTCTACACAGTTTTCCATAATGGCTGCATTAATTTACATTCCTACCAATAATGTGTGAGGGTTCCCTTTTCTCTACATCCTCTCCAACACTTGTTATCTTTTGTCTTTTTGATAAAGATGATTAGTGATGTTGAGCATTTTTTCCATAAACCCATTGGATATTTGTATGTCTTATTTTGAGAAATGTGTATTCAGGTTATTTGCCCAATTTTTAATTGGGTTGTTTCATTGCTATTAAGTTGTTTGAGTTCCTTATAAATTTTGGACACTAACACTTCATCAGATATATGCTCTGAAAATATTTTCTCCCATTCTGTAGGTTGTTTCTTCAATCTGTTGATTAATTCCTTTACTGTGTAGAAGAAGCCTTTTAGTTTTATGTTATCTCATTTATCTATTTTTGCTTTTGTTGCCCAGTCTTTTGGGGTTATATTAAAAAAATCACTACCCAGACCAATATCATGGAGCTATTCTCCTATGTTTTCTTCTAGTAGTTTCATAGTTCAGATCTTACATTTAAGTCTTTAATCCATTTGAGTTGATATTTGTATATGTTGTGAGATAAGAGTCTAATTTCATTCTTCTATATGTAGATATTTAGTTGTTCCAACACCATTTATTGAAGAGACTGTTCTTTTCCCATTGTGTTCTTGGCACCTTTGTTGAAAATCAACTGACCATCAGTGCATGGATTTATTTTTGGGCTCTGTATTCTGTTTCATTGGTCTATGTATCTATTTTTAAGCCAGTACCGTACTGCTTTGGTTACTCTAGGTTTGCGGTATATTTTGAAGTCAGGTAGTGTGATGCCTCCAGCTTTGTTCTTTTTGCTCGATTGCTTTGACTATTTGGGATCTTTTGTGGTTCCACACTGATTTTAGGATTATTTTTCCTATTTCTGTGAGTCAATCTCCTTACTCATTATTAATGTGTTAATATTGTCTGTTTCTACATAATACAGTCTTGGTAGGTTGTCAAGGAATTTATCCATTTCTTCTATGTTATTCAATTTGTATGTAATTGTTCACAGTAGTCTCTTTTGATCCTTTGTCTTTTGTATCCTTTATTTTTTGTACTGTAGTGTAATGTCTCCTTTATTTTTACATTATTTTTTGTAATGTGTCCCTCCCC
>NW_016813202.1:889577-900315 GCF_001698545.2 Rhinopithecus bieti
TCCCTTCCTTCCTTCCTTCCTTTCTTCCTTCCTTCTTTCCTTCCTTCCTTCCTTCCTTCATTCCTCTCTTTCTCTCTCTCTCTCTTTTTTTTCTTTTGACATGGAGTCTTGCTGTATCGCCCAGGCTGGAGTGCAGTGTTGTAATCTCGACTTACTGCAACCTCTGCCTTCCAGGTTCAAGCAATTCTCCTGCCTCATCCTCCCGAGTAGCTGGGAGCCACCATACAAGGCTAATTTTTGTATTTTTAATAGAGATGGGATTTTGCCATGTTGGCCAGGCAGATCTCAAACTCCTGACCTCCGATGATCCACCCACCTCGGCCTCCCAAAGTGCTGGGATTACAGGCATGAGCCACTGCGCCTGGCCTACTGTTTAATTGAACTTTCAGCCCCTTTATCTTTTTCTTCTCCTTCTTTAACTTCTATGACTCAAAATTGCTCTTTTGATCCTCTTCCATATATACTATATATTTATTCATTCCTTTTCATTCTTTTTTATCTTTTTTCCTTTGAATGTGTATTTTCAAATAACCTGTCTTTGAGTTTACACATTCTTTATTTTGCTTGATTGATTATGCTGTTGATGGTGTCCATTTCATTTTGATGAGTGTATTTTTTACCTCCAGGATTTCTGTTTGATTTTTAAATTACTATTATTTCAATCTTTCTATTAAATTTCTTATTCTGATCACACAGGTTTCCTCATTTTGTTGAACTGTGTCTCTACATTTTCTTGATGTTTGCTGAGCTTTGTTAGTTATTTTTAATTTTTAATCAGGCATTTTGTACATCCTCATTTCTTTAAGGTCAGTCACTGGCACTTTATTTCATCCCTTTGGTGATATCATGTTTCCCTGATTGTTCTTGATCCCTGTGGTCATGTGTCATTGTCTGCAGATTTGAAGTAGGTACTAATTCCAGTCACAGACTGACTTTGTCTCAGCAAATGCAACAGTCAGCCTGTTCCGAGATTCTGAGCAGACTGTACCGTGTGATCCACAGGACTTGGGCTGTTGTGGTAAATGTAGCACTGGGTTATCCCAGAAGCTCAGGGCCACTGTGGTGGGCAGCACTGGGGTGGGATCAAAGCCCAGGTTCCCCGGAGGCCAATGTAGTACTGGGGCACACCAGAAGCCTAAGATCCACCTCAGGCCCACTGTGCACCTGAAGCCCAGGGCTGCTGAGGCCTCCCAAAGCCTGGGACTGCTGAAGTAGGCCCAGTGGTGGTATGGGCCTGGAATCAAGTCTGTTATGGAAGCCTGAAGCCTGAGGCTGCATGGTCCTACTTGGCACCAGGGCAGGTCTGCAGGCTTAGTCTGTGGGTACTGGCCTGCAGTGTGCGGCTATCGGTGTCTTCCTGGTGCTTAGTTTTAATGTCATGGGCCCAGTGTTGGGGTCCAAGGCAAAGTTCTGTGCTCACTTTCCTCTTTTTTCCCCCAAGTGGACAGTGTTTCTCTCCACACTGTGCTGACCAGGGTTGGGGAACAGTGATGCAGGTAATGTGAAACTGTCCTTTCTATTCTCCTTAATGTGTATTTTTTAATTATTATTTTGCTGCAGCCAGGATCTGTGATCTTTCATCTGGTTTCCTTAGCTCTTATGGATCTATTTTCCCTTGTGGATACTTGTTCAAATTGATGTTTCTGCAGGGGGACAGTCACTGAAGTCGATCTATTCTGCCATCTTGCTCTACCCCTTCACATATATCTGATTCTAATTTTTCAAAGAAAAAGGTATTACCTTCTTAGTACTACATTTTAGTTCTTTTAACAAATCTATATATCTCACTTTCACCTTTCAGAGGGAAACGTGGTACCTTCTAAGTGCTGTCTTTCGTCTCGGTAACATAGAGGTCTATATCTGTGACATATTAGAGAATGACCAATAACAGTGCCTCAACTAACAAAGATATTTGAATCTGTAACATAACAAGATGGCTAGAGTTGGTGGTTCCAAGGGGGTTCAGAAGCTCAAGGTCATCATTGAGGACTGACTGACATTTCTTCAAACATTGTGCTCTAAGATCCCAGTGTGTTGGGTCTTCCTCATACTTGCTCCCTGATGGTTATAAGAGAGAAAGCACAGTTGCTGACATCAAACCCTGACAGCACATGGAAGGCATAGCCTTCACTAGCAGACTCTTCTTGCAGGCTTGTCTTTCTTATTAAAAGAAAATATTTCTCAGAAACCTCTCAGCCGATTTCCAGTTATGTCCTCTTTGATGAGACCTGTGTCATATGGCCACTCTTAGCTGCAAGGCAGACTGAAAACAAGTGTCTGTCAAATGTCATTGTTGCTATTGTCATTGTTTGATCTGAACAAATGGTTCAGATCATTACAATTTAGTCCCTGGGTTCCAATCAGACCTTTATTTTTCTGCCCAACTGTTTTGGTGGCAAAATAAAAGGGAGAAGAAAATAAAAAATTTGTATACTCTCTCAAAAGTGTCGCTGATTGTTTATTTCAAATAGCTTTTCCTTCTATAACCTAACCGTCTAAGACAGTGATGGAGAAATATTTTGGACTTAAGAACCCTTTATGCTTTTAAAAATTATCAAGAACTCAAAGAGCCTTTGTTTATATGTGTTTCATCAGTCAGTGTTTAATTTTGAATAGTTACCAAATTTGAGTATTATTTTCACAGATTTTTCAAATACTCTGCTGTTAGGCGCACATACATTTAGAATTTACCATATTTGAAAATAAAACGAAAAGTTTAAAAGTATTTATTATTTTAAAATAGCAATAATAAACATACTCCATGTTAAACAAAATTAAAAGTTTTAATAAAAGTAACCATTTTGCAAAAGAAAAAATTCGTAAGAATTGGTATTGTCTTACAGTTTGGAAACTTCTTTAATGTCTGGGTTAATAGAAGTCAGCCAAATTCTCATATCTGCCTCTGCATTTAATCTATTGCAATATGCTAGTTTCATTGAAATTGTGAATCTGTGCAGTAGGAAAAGGAAGGATTATTTTAGTAGCTTTTTCATTTTTGTGAATATTCTTCTTTGATACCATATAGAAACTTGAGAAGTGGTAATTTCTTAAAGGTTAGTCGTTAGTTGCAATGTGGAATCTGAAACCATACTAATGAACCTTTTATGTTGTTACTGAAAATTTACTATTGTAGCTTGAAATTTGCATGGATCTTTCACCCATGCATTATTTTGTAACATCATGTATTGGTAGATTGGGAAACAGTAGCTCACTCAGCTATGTAGATCTTCCAAATATGTGTTATATCTCACTAGTCTCAAAAAAGGCTTTTTTTTCCTTTTCAAGTATTTGGAAACTGTCATGCTCATGATGACGGAAACAAGTTTTACAAAATTCTAATTTTTAGTCAAGAGCTTTAATTTTATCACTGGCAACAAATACGGTCAGTTGTTTTCCTCGAAGTCCCTGTCTCACTTTGCTTATTTTCAAGAAAATGTCTGTCAAATATCCAAGTCTGGAAAACCATGGTTCTTGTGTTGTCTGTCAGCTGTTCTTTCAAATCAAAATAGTATTCAAGGAGAAAAGTGACTAGATCAGCTCACAGCTCCAGCAATTGCTATGGTGCTTTTTGTTGAGACAACTATGGAACTTCAGTACACAGCTGTACTTTATGGGTTGTTTTCATTCATCACACTGAATATTAGAAAGAGGTACTCATGAACGAATCAAATGAACAGTTTTTATTGCTTCTTTGTGGATATTCGTGAGGGAAACAACTTTCTTTTTCTTTTCGTGCACAGGAGTGAAGAATACAATGACTGCCAATTCAGTTTGGTGCTGTGGTCTTGATTATCGCAAACATACCAGCAGTTTTACCCACCATCGCTGTTGCACTATCAATACAAAGGCCAGTACAGTGGAAAAGGTAAATAGTGTTTTTTCTCTTATTGTAAACTAGTTTCAACCTCACAAGCCTCCTGAAGAATTGTGGGGATCACCAGCTGCTTGTGGACCACGCTTCAAGAACTGCTGTTCTAAGAGGTTAGTTGTTGCAGTCTTTTTAAAAAGTTTAGTCTCACTCCTATTCTTTTCAAATAATGAGATGCTTTTGGTGATGTATATTTGTCAAGTACAAAATTTCAGCTTTTTATAATTTGGTTCCATAAAAGTTAAGGTACCTCACTCTTTCTTCAAGGAAGTAATATCTTAGATTATATTGGAGTGTGATCATAAAACACATGTAAAGAAAACACAAGGTAGATGTCATTAAACTTACCATTACAAGTACCATTTTACAGTGAGGTAGCTGAGGCACAGAGAGGTGAAGAACTTGCTCAAAGACACACAGCTAGTAGGAGTGGGGCCAAGACTTAAACCCATGTATTCTGACTTTGATGCTCACACACTTAGCCACTACTGTCCTGTTCAGTGTGTTGGTGCAAGGAACAGCAACATGCATTGTACTTTGGAGGGGAAATCCTAACATGTGCTTGACCACTTAAATACTACAATTTTACTGGACATGTAAGCTCCTAAATTTTTAGAAAATTATTTCACACCTTTTGGCATGTGATTTACTAGGGTATTTTAGGTTCCTGCTACTTTTTATTTTCCAGGTTTTATGATACCACTGATGTAATAAAATGTTAAGATCCCTAAGTACCAAATCAAGTCTCAGTAGAGGGTAAACAGAACTCTGAGTCTAGGTAATAAAGGTGTACTTACAGCCTTACTAGGTAAAAACAGCTTCTGGATATTTGCCTATTGGTGTATGAACTCTCCAACTATAAATGTGGATTTCTCTATTTCTACTTTCAGTTATGTCAGTTTTTGCTTTATGTATTTTGATACTCTGTTGTTAGGTGCATATATATTTTGAATTAATAAATGTTCTTAGGGAAACAACTCCATTATTATGTAATATCATTCTTTACCTCTAATAATATTCCTTCCCCTGAAGTCTATTTTTTTCTTATATTTCAGCTTTATTTGATTAGACTTTGCATGGCATGTCTTTTCTATCTTTTACTTTAGCCAATCTATATCTTTATAGTTTAAGTGAGTTTCTTATAGACAGCATACAGTTAAGTCATGCTTTCTATAAAACATCCAACACAATAATCTTTTGATTGGTGTTTTAGACTATTTATATTTAGTATAATTATTTTGTCATTAGATATACCATCTTGCTATGTTTCTATAAAATATATTTTCTCTTTTGGCCTTTTGGGGTTAAGGGAACATTCTTTATGATATGTTATGATTGCATTTAAAATAAAATAAAGTATTATTTATATTTCTCTTTAAAGATTTTTCAGTGTTTGCCATAGGCTTTATAATCTACACCTTTATCAGCATTTGTCTTCAAATATTGTTGTGCTGCTTCATGTGTAGTTAAGGACCTTATAATAGTGTATTCCCAATTTCTCTCTCCCATCCATGTTTTTTTTATATATTTTGCTTTTTTGTATTTTATAAAAACACAGCACATTGCTACTATTATTGCTTTAAATGTTATTTTGGAGAAATAAAATATGAAAAATAAAATTTATTTGAATCTTAATTTACCTCATTTCTGACACGACTTCTTTGTGTGAATCCAAATTTTTTTACTTGGTATCATCTGCTTTAGAACCTTTTAAAACCTTTTTTGTAGTGCAGGTTTGATGGCAGTGAATTTTCTCAGTTTTTGTCTGAGAAAATCTTTATTTCTCCTTTATTTTTGAAATATGTAGGTTCCTGCATATAGAATTATGGCTTTCAAATTCCAGTATTTTATACCATTGTAGGATGACTATAGTTAATAATACATAGCTTCAAATGGCTAGACAGAGGATATTGAATGTTCTCAACAAAAAGAAATAATGAATGTTTGAGATGATGGATATGGTAATTACATGTATCTGGTCACTGCACATTGTATATATCCAAACATCACCATGTACCCCATAAATATGCACGATTATTATATATGAATTAAAAATTTTTTTATTATACTTTAAGTTCTAGGGTACATGTGCACAACGTGCAGGTTTGTTACATATGTATACATGTGCCATGTTGGCATGCTGCACCCATTAACTCGTCATTTACATTAGGTATATCTCCTAATGCTATCCTTCCCCCCTCCCCATAATAGGAAAATAAAATTTAAGAAAGAATTCTGAGTTGGGAGGTTTTTTTCCTTTTCTTTAAGTGCTGTAAAGATGTTGCTCCGTCGTCTTGTGGGGTTCATGGTTTCCGACAAGGTCCCTTGTAATTCTTCTCTTTGTTTTTCTTTAGATAATGTCTTTTTTCTTTGGTTGCCTTGAAGATTTTCTCTCTCTTTTTTTTTTAGCACTTTGAATATAGAGTGGTTTTAAACATATACATAATCTTTTTGTATGCTCTGAGCTTCTTAGATCTGTGATTTGGTATCTGTCATTATTTTTAGTTTTGTTAACAATTCTATCCAAATTATTCTCACCAATCTTCAGTTGTGTCTTCCTCAAGTAAGCAAATGTGTATTTTTCATGTCTCCCTTGAAGCACATGTCTTTTTTTTTTTTTTTTTTTTTTTTTTTTTTTTTATAGTTCACACTGTTTGGTTGCCTTGCAACCTCAGATTCCTTACAGATTGTCATAAACTTACTGTTTGTTAGACTTTGTGTGTGTGTGTTTTTAAAGATGAGAGTGATGTTTGTATTAGACTGTTTTTGCATTGCTATGAAGAAATACTTGAGGCTGGGTAATTCATATAGAAAAGAGGTTTAATTGGCTCATGGTTCTGCAGGCTGTACAGGAAGCATGGCGCTGCCATCTGCTTCTGGTGAGGCCTCCTCAGGGAGCCAGCATGTCACATGGAGAGAGTGGGAGCAAGAGAGAGTGAGGGGAGGTGCCACTCACTTTCAGACAACAAGATCTTTCTCATGTGAACTAGTGCAAGAACTCACTATCACCAAGGGGATGCTGCTAAACCATTCATGAAGGATCTGCCTCCATGATCCAATTACCTCCCACCAGGTCCCACCTCCAACACTGAGAATTATATTTCAGCATGAGATTTGGAAGGGACAAACATGCAAACCATATCAATGTTCTTTCCAGATCTCTACATACCAAGCAGAGCTCCTAACTTTTTCTCCATGGAACTAATTTTGCAGAGAAAAAAACTAATGCACTGGGCTGATGCATGCAGATTTCATGGATCTTACCAGGCACATTTTCCATATAAACAACTGTCCTTAGTAAAATTATAATGACTTTTTGAAATTTCAGTAAATGCTGAACAAGAGATTCTTTTTAGAGTTGGGGAACTATCCTCCAAGATCCAGTATGTTCAGTTTTAGTAGCCAAAACAGTGTCTGATTTTTTTCTGTAGCCAGAATACAAGGGTTGTGCAGCCAAGGGATAAAAATTACAGTGGTACTTCATACTATTCTTTTTTTTTTTTTTTTCTGAGACAGTCTTGCTTTGTTGCTCAGGATGGAGTACAGTGGCATGATCTCAGCTCACTGCAACCTCTGCCTCCTGGGTTCAAGCAATTCTCTTGCCTCAGCCTCCCAAGTAGCTGGGATTACAGGCGTGCACCACCACACCTGACTAATTTTTGTTTTTAGTAGAGACAGGGTTTCACCATGTTGGCCTGGCTGGTCTCAAACTCCTGACCTCGTGATCCACCTGCCTCGGCCTCCAAAAGGCACTTCATACTATTCTTGAAAAACTTTTACTTCCTTTTCCTGAGCACCTTGGCAGTTTGCTGGTTTAGAGATCTTAGTTTCTAAGGGATAAATGTTGTCACCGTGTATTATCACAAACATTCCATTAAATTCAATGTTGAAAACTGCTACCTGTCCATATAGGGCTCCTATGATGCACCAGGAATATAGAATGTATGAGGTTGCCATGTTAATTGCACTAATTCATCATGATTATCAAGGAGAAATGGGGTTGCCCCTACACAATGGCAGCAAGCAGAACATGACAGGAGAAGAGGCGATCCTCTGGGCGATTCTTAGTGTTGCTAAGTACGGAGGAAAAGTTAATTGATGTCTAACAAAACCCAGGAAGGACCATCAAGGGGCTCAGAAATTCTGGAAATAAAGTGTTAGTTGTCCCTACCAGATATAAAACCCTGACCTTCTTTGCTGTTGGCTGAGGGCAATGGGAACTTAGAATAGAAAATAGGGGAAGAAAAGCATTAAACCAATTACAGCCTGGGAGACAGCTGCAGAAATAGGGATATAACATTTATTTATACTTTATCACTTGCTTGGCCACGTATATATTCAACATTTTTAACTAGTTTTATTATTTTTTTCTATTCCCTTTCCCCGCTTTTATGTTGTTGTTGTTGCTTTGAGATGGAGTTTTGCTCTTGTTGCCCAGGCTGGAGTGCAGTGGCATGATCTTGGCTCACTGCAACCTCCGCCTCCCAGGTTCAAGTGATTCTCCTGCTTCAACCTCCTGAGTAGCTGGGATTATAGGTGCCCACTACCACACCCAGCTAATTTTTGTATTTTGAGTAGAGATGGGGGTTTCACCATGCTGGCCAGTCTGGTCTCGAACTCCTGACCTCAGGTGATCCACCCGCCTCGGCCTCCCAAAGTGCTGGGATTATAGGCATGAGCCACAGCATTCAACCCCCACTTTTAAAATATAGGATATGTTGTGATAATTTATAATTTCATTCATAAGTTACACGATATCAAGATGAATCACAGAAAAACAGTATGTTTTGCTGATTAGCGGGGCTGGTGAACACAGGCTTAGGGATTGTTAGTGGGAGTGATTCTTAGTCTCTG
The DNA here is from genome assembly GCF_001698545.2 of Rhinopithecus bieti. Lineage (NCBI taxonomy): Eukaryota > Metazoa > Chordata > Mammalia > Primates > Cercopithecidae > Rhinopithecus > Rhinopithecus bieti. The sequence goes on from NW_016813202.1 coordinate 898,300, forward strand.
ATCCTCCAGGTTTGTGGTTAAAAGGTTGGTGGCAGAGATAGTAATGCTCACCATATTTCTATGTCCTCCCCTTCATTTCCAAATCTTCTTGCACTTGAGTCCATCCTGTATGACTAACCCTAGCTAATGATCAGTGTATGAAAATGACACGGGTCATTTATGGACCAAGGCAGTTTAGAGCCATGTGCCCCTTTCAGTGCTTTCTTCCTCTGCCACTGAAATCTTGGAGGCCATGTGTCCAAGCTGGTGCAGTTACAAGATGAAAGAAGGCTGCACAATCTGGATATTAATTTGGTGAGTGATAAATCTTTATTGTGTTCAATTGCTGAGTTTTGAATTTATTTGTTATCACATATAACCTATGTAACCTGTTCTGGTATGACTAATATAAGATTACAGGATTGATGGCTATATATATACACAGAAAAAAAGTTATATTTTATGGTATAATTAGAATCATACTTTGCTTGATATTCTTGGTATTTAAATAGGAAGTTGTGAACAAACCTCTTATGCATTTCTTATTTGCTACCATGTGAACCCAGAAATCTCCACGTCTCTGTGCTATAGATTTATATATATCCATGGACAGAGAGATTTATATATATCCAGAGTTGGGGGGAAGAGAGAGAAGACAGTAGTTATTTTGCATGAATCAATGATTGGAAATCAGAATAAGATAGCATAACAAATCCTTCCATTGTTATCACTGAGGCACTTGGTTTCTTAAGCAAAATGCAAAGTCATGTTACACCTTGAATCAGCTTGATTCGGAGCCTGAATCAAATCCAAATAACTCATCGGAAGGCTGAGACTCATGTGACCTGTGTGTCAGTGTACTCTAAAATGCCTAGGAAAAACAAGTATTTAACATTAATAGTCCTTTTTGTTATGATTTTCTCTGTGCAAAATAGAATGTTGCTTGAGACACAATAATTTTTTGTACTTATTTTTTTTTTCTGTAAGAACATGTAGGACTTTTATCTTCCCTGTCTGTTTTTGCTCTAAGAAGTTTAAAACAGGACATACAAATTTTATGTGTATATTTCTGTTGAAAGGTCAGAAGACTGGTACAGGTCTAAAATATTTTGCTGGTTACCTCATTTGTGAAATGAGAACAGCTGGACCAGGTAATCTCCGAGGTTCTTTTTTGCTCTAAAATTCCGTGATCCTGCAGTTGAAAAAAATGCAATTTTTGGAGAGTGTATCCAAGGTTAATTTAATTTGTGGTGACCTTCACGATCTTTAGATTTTTCCAAGTGAGGTAATAGAACATGTTATTCTCTGGAGCAGAGAAGCAGCCGTGAGGGTACAGGAGAGAGGAGTCTAGTGTAACCACCATTTCTCTTCACTATTGGTATCTGGATGCAGATGTACCACATGGCAGCAGGGATACTTTTGAGGTTTACTAGAGCTGGCTCCCAGGGTGATAGGGACTCTGTTGAAAAGCCTGCTTGTCTAGAAACACTTCTTCCCAGCCCTGTTCCAAAGTCCCAGTGTCCTCCAATATGCAGGGCTATGCTCCATTACAATGGGGCGTGCTCTGTTAGACTGCTAACTTGATTGCAACAACAACCACCACCACCACCAAGAACCTGTTATTCGGTGCTGCCCTAAATAAAATGGGAAAGTCAGGGAAATCAGTTGTTTACCAGCAGGCACTAACCCCTGTCTGTTGGGGTCCGTGTGTTTCCTAAACAAAGGAATGAACACACAAGACAACACAAGACAAGACAAACATGGCGGCCGCCCCGAGCAGCACGCTCTGCTTTATTTTATACATGCTTGTGGAATTTTACCACGTCACAAGACACAAGTTGTTTTATGACACAAGTTGTTTTATGTCATGGTCATGAGTTGTTTTCTGACCTTTCCCTAACTTTCCAATTTTTTAAGATGCTTGAACATTAACCAGTTCCCAGAGTCTGCTGTTTACAGTCGACTCCTTTGTTCTTCCTGTTTGCAGAGAAGAAACGTCATGCTTTGTTTGCAAGAGCATAACTATCGGGAACATCT
>NW_016813202.1:900501-902114 GCF_001698545.2 Rhinopithecus bieti
TTTTGAGACAGAGTCTCGCTCTGTCGCCCAGGCTGGAGTGCACTGGCCAGATCTCAGCTCACTGCAAGCTCCGCCTCCTGGGTTCACGCCATTCTCCTGCCTCAGCCTCCCAAGTAGCTGGGACTACAGGCGCCGCCACCTCGCCCGGCCAGTTTTTTGTATTTTTTAGTAGAGACGGGGTTTCACCGTATTGGCCAGGATGGTCTCGATCTCCTGACCTCGTGATCCACCCGTCTCGGCCTCCCAAAGTGCTGGGATTACAGGCTTGAGCCACCGCGCCCGGCCCAAATAAGGCTTTCTTACACTTGCAATAACATATCTGGAACTATTTCAATGCAAAGATATATGGAAAGGGTTAGCAGTATTAGTAAGATTTAAGGACACGTTTCCCGTGAAAGTGGACATGGGTTTACCAGCAGCTAGCAACTTCCACATATGACTTTGTATCTGTGAGGTATTAGCCAAATGTGGCATAGGAGGTGACAAACCACCATCATGCCAAATAATAGTTTCATTGCCATCCGCAGAAAGACTATGATTACCTTTATGCCAACGCAGATTGACATGACTAAATTTAGTTTGAAAATCTCCATGTAGACTCCAATCAGTAATAAGGTAATTATGACTTCTTCCTTTTACTTCTAATAATAATCGCAGCCCACTACCTCTACACCTAGTCCACTCTAATTGGGAAACACCTCTGTTCACGTTAGGGATAGGGCATAAAGATCATGTAGTGGGCAGAGTTTCTTTTAGTAACGCAGTATGATTATACCTAAAACTTTGAGCAGCAATAATCATAGTAAAGGCAGCAATGTGACTATAATTACAACGAACAGCCCAAGCCTCATGAGAAGGATGCAGACAATGTGGACTACTCCCAAGACATATAGGTAACCCTTCAACCTCAAATTGATATGAACTGTTTACTGTGCCAGTGTCTAATTCAGGATCCTGGTTTAAAAACGGTGATGGCATCCAAGCAGAGTCATTAGTAAATATTAGGACTTCTTTGTCTCCCCAGGCCACACCTTAATATAAGGGTGGAAAAGGAATATAAGCCCAGTATGTAAATTCTCCAGCTGTTACCTGACAATTTACTACAGCCAGCATAGCCAAAAATAAAGTCAATGGGGTTTTTGGCTGCCCAGCTTGTTGAACAACCCCTTCAGCTTTTTGAGTGAGCTTTTTCAGCTGTCCCCATGTCGGAGGCTCTGCACGTCGAGTTCCGAAGGTGAATGTTCTCTGAGCATGCAGATTCAGCTCCTGAAATTCCTTCAGGAACTCTTCGGATCAGCTCCTCTTCACCATAGCACTTTTTCAACCGTCGAGATGGAAACCACTCGTCTTCGGCACCTGTATGGACAAGAGCATAGCCTCGGCCCCATTGTAAAACTTTTTCTTTTAAATATTGTCCTTGTAATGAAGGATAATACAGCCATAGATTACTATTTTGTGGCTTTTCTAAAGGCTGTTGAAAATGTTTTACCGCTGCGGATTGCTGTAATTGGTGTCAATGATTGAGAAAATTTAAAGTAAAAAAGCTTTCAGAATTTGGTGTTTTGGGGAATCTCGCCCATCTCCCCCTTTTTGTTTTAAAAGTTGTAATTTTA
>NW_016813202.1:905391-918355 GCF_001698545.2 Rhinopithecus bieti
CCACGCTTTTAAGAACAAAGCTTTAATCTGAGTGAGGGCAATATCATCTAGGCCTGCCTGAGTATTAACAGTGGCATGTTGTCCTGAACCTGTAAGCTGTTCTTCAGTAGGTCCTGGGGGATTTCGAGTAGCATTTTCTCTAGCTTGTATTCTTGCTTCCTCCAACTACCACCTTTTTAATTGAAGCCATTGAGAACGGTCAAGAACAACCTTTCCCAGTGTTTCCCAGTCAATAGGAATCATATGTTCTGAAGAGAAGGAATCGAGAAGGCCGAGAACAAACGGTGACCGAGGCCCATAATTTGAAATTGCAGCTTTCATTTCTTTTAAAAATTTAAATTGTAGTGCTGTAAAAGTCACATTATGACCACCGTTTGGGAACTGAGCATTGGGGCCAAAAGCTGCTAGTGTTATTGGGAACAAATCTAATTCTTCAAAATTATCTTTTACCTTTGATTCCTTCTTTTCTCCCACAGGAGGAAAAGGCACAGAGAAAACTTGACCTGACACAGGTAAAGAGGTTGGAGGTGGCGGCAAAGGAAAATCTTCCTCCAAAGGAGCAGAAGGAAAAATAACAGGGAAAGCTTGAGGTGGAGAAATAGGAGAAGCAGGAGCATTAATACCTTGTAATTTTAACAGCTGTTGTAACATTTCCAAAATACACTGCATATCAGAATTTCCTTCAAAAGAGGGAAGGAACTAGCTCCTCTTCCAACTCTTTGTCCTCAGCAACTGGAGCGTAAATATGTTCCTCTCCAAGATCATTTTTCTCTAAACCTTCAGATGCCTCACCTCCCGTGGCAGTATCACCATGCTCTGAGTCAGTTTCAAGTAGCTCTAATGCCTAAGTAATGGAATTACACAAAGTCCATAAAGTCAGAGGCATTATTTGCCCTCGCTGATGAGCTCGTCGCAGAGCCTTAACTACTTGTAACCCTTCTTTTCGATTCAGCCGCACTTTGGTTTGATATTGAAACCAGTAACAATGTTGTTCAACATGGGCAAACAATCGCTTCAAAGTCTTTTCTTTTACTTCTACTCCTATGGACATCAACAGTCCCTGAAGCAACCGCAAATATTCAGAGGCCAGAGAGGTGGAATTCCCCATAATTTTCCCGTGGGTCCCCTTCTTATTTATTTACCTGCCCGCGGTCTCCCCGCGCCTGCCCGGGGTGTTCCCCTCCGGTTCCTTGCTCTCGTGGAGCCACGGACCCTGCTCGCTGCGCCAGATGTTGGGGTCCGCGTGTTTCCTAAACAAAGGAATGAACACACAAGACAACACAAGACAAGACAAACATGGCGGCCGCCCCGAGCAGCATGCTCTGCTTTATTTTATAGATGCTTGTGGAATTTTACCCCGTCACAAGACACGGGTTGTTTTTATGACACAAGTTGTTTTTATGTCATGGTCATGAGTTGTTTTTCTGACCTTTCCCTAACTTTCCAATTTTTTAAGATGCTTGAACATTAACCAGTTCCCAGAGTCTGCTGTTTACAGCCGACTCCTTTGTTCTTCCTGTTTGCAGAGAAGAAAAGTCATGCTTTGTTTGCAAGAGCATAACTATGGGGAACATCTCCTTTGCGAGCACGTGGTCCTCTACACCTGTCATTTTCTTCACTTTTACGATCTGAGGACTGCGCCTTCAGTTGGGGAAAAGATCTGGCAAACTCATCCTCCTCTCGTTGTGAGGAACTTAGCATACTGTCTCTCACAAGATAATTACGTTTTCGAACAGACCTAATGGGCAAAGATAGACTCCAGCACAAGCAAATGAAGCTGTAATGCAACTAATTTCATACATCAGGAGGGGAAAAGATGGGCATAGGGCTTCTTAGCAGTCCTCATCTTTTGAAGTAGGAAGACTCTTTCTGACCTGCCTAAGTCTGACTCAGTCATGCCATTTGGGTCTAATCGCATGTAGCTTACTCTCTGAGCAAGTTCCTTAGAGCAGTCCCTACTTCCAGGCACTTTCTGACATCTCTGAAGACTGCTTGTAAGCCAGATGCGTCACTAAGCAGATCAGGTCTTATGGATGAGATTTTGTGATCCTGGGTTAATGTCTTTTCCCTGCTTTGCCTCATGTTTTAATGATCAACAATCATCTTCACCCCTGGCAAAGAGACAGATAAAATCAGTCCTCTATCTTAATAGCTGTCTTCATTACCTTGCAAAATCCATCAACCAGAATCTGAACCTCATCTAAAACCTGGGCACTCTCTTCCTGAGACATCCATCCCAGACAGAGCAGGCCTCATAATTAAGTCTCTGAGCCCTGGATGGTTGGATCTGTGTGAAGTCCCTTTTCACAGTTGAACATGAAGGACCTTATCGTAATATACAAATCCTAAAACCTAGCAATAAAACTGCACCATCTCTCAATCTTAACTTATCTGGGTGAAACCAGAGAAGAATATAATTTTAGGTTAGTCTTCTGACGCAGGCTCTTTGATATAAAAAGATAGTAAATAGGAAGCATTTTAGTGGGAAAAAACAAAACACACCAAACAGAGGCTTGAGATCTGGAGCCAGAAATTCATGGTTTGCATCCTGTCAATGTAGTGGTTATGTGGCCTGGAATAATTAACAAGCCACCTGAACATCTATGTATTTATCAGCTAAAACAAGAGTCATAAGAAGGACAGCAAATGGAATAATGCCGATCTCATATTGTGCTTGTGTGAATTAATTGCAAGGAGTAGAAAAATGCCTGCCGCGGCACCTGTTTCTGACAGTACAAGTCAGCTTCCTTTCTTGTGCCCTAATACCTTGCCCTGTGTTTTTTTCTTTGAGAAAATATAGGACCAAAGTTTTATCCCTCAGCAGACAGCGTTTACAAGTGCTGTCTTGATGGATTAACAAGATATTTACTAAGCCCCTGTTTTTTTTGTTGTTGTTGTTGTAAATTTATGGGGTACAGGTGCAGTTTGATCCATACATAGATTACGTAGTGCTCAAGTCAGGACTTTTAGTGTATCCATCACCCAAATAACATGCAATGTATCCATTAAGTAATTTCTTATCATCTACTCCCCTCCCACCTCTTCACCCTTCCAAGTCTCCATTGTCTATCATCCCAAGCTCTAAGTGAAGGTATACACATTTTGTGGCACTCACTTATGAGTGAGAACATGCAATATTTGACTTTCAGTGTCTGGCTGGTTTCACTCAAGATGATGGCCTACATTTCCATCCATGTTGCTGCACATAATTTTGTTCTTTTTTATGACTGAATAGTAGTCCGTTGTGCAAATATACCACATTTTCTCTGTCCAATCATCCATTGATGACCACTTGGATTGATTCCATATCTCTGCCATTGAGGACACAGAATGTTAAAAGTGGTTTTCTACGATACAAAGAAACTTGAGCTTGAACTCATGATATTTAGAAATTACAGCTTAAATATCTAAAGCTGCTTCATTTCATAGGAAAAGACTGTACATGAAAATTTTCTAAATTAAAGGTATGAGTAGCACATGATTTTAAAGCCCCCTGGTGGTCTGCCCCTGTTTCAGTGTGGTAGGATAAAGCAGACACGTTTCATTCTTCTGCGTTCGGACAAAAACATCTTTTTTTCTCCATGATAAAAATTTCCAAAGTTGGATGGGCTTCTGTGGTGTATGTAGAATCAATTGACATATGGTGACAATCATTTCGCTGGAAACATGAGTAACTTACACTTTCTTCCTACTGATTCTGTACATTGCATAACCTCCAGTGGCTGCCAACAACCTCCACATGGCTCAGCCCATGACTGTCTTCGAGTCTTGTTGGCTGTCAGAGTGCTCAAGTTATGGCCTATTTTTCAGGTAAACTAGCACAATTATGATAATTATGCCATCTAAATTCAATATACATGGAAGATTTGGGGTTAAGTTTAGTTAACTTTTCCTCAGGAAACATTAAAATATTAAAAATTAGGTTTATGCTGGATTTAGTATCCTTGAAATGGGTAGGTTTTTTTTTTTTTAAATGGCTATGTGTTTGATTAAGAATGATGTGAGATTTAGAAAGCCTCTCTGCCCATCCACAGAGGGTGTACGAAACATGTGGGAGGAAATTGAAATTCAATAGTCCCTGCAAAAGCCATTGGCTTCTGCGACTCGAGTGCTCCTCCTCGTGTGGGCTGCTGTGGAGCCTTCCCGCAACACATGGCACATCCATCTTGGAGAAAGATCATTTTTTAAATGATGTATTTTGTAAGCAACTTTTTAATTTTAGGATGAAAAAGGTTTCCTTTCTGAGAAAGTCACTCTTAAGTTTTTAACCCTGAAACGACATTGGCATTTTAACAGAAATATTGGATTTCCTTTTGGAGCAGCCACTGTCTTTGATCAAAGGATAAAATGCTAATGGATTGACCATTAACAACCTTGGTTAAAAAAAATTCAAGACCATGTGCAGTGGCTCACACTTGTAATCCCAGCACTTTGCAAGGCCGAGGTGGGCAGATCATGAGGTCAGGAGTTCAAGACCAGCCTGGCCAATATGGTGAAACTCCGTCTCTACTAAAAATACAAAAATTAGCCGGGCGTGGTGGCATGCACTTGTAGTCCCAGATACTCAGGAGGCTGAGGCAGAAGAATCGCTTGAACCCGGGAGGCAGAGGTTGCAATAAGCCGAGACTACACCACTGCACTCCAGCCTGGGCGACAGAGCAAGACTCTGTTTCAACAACAACAACAACAACAACAACAAAAAAAAAACCCACAAAAACCAAACAAACAAAAATAAAATGGATAAACTCAAAATCAGTTTTCTTTTGTATTGTGAAATATTTGATGCAAAAGGAAGATGATATGGATATGCATATAGGTGAAAATTCACCAAGCCATCCACTTAACATTTGTGTAGTCTACTATAAATTATACCTAAAAGTAAATAACATGCAATGTAATACACATTGCAATTATAAAGCATGATAGTTTAACAGAAAATTCTATTCCCATCACACAACTTGAGAGAGAAAACATTACTAATAATGTGGAAGGCCCTTTCTTTTCTGGCATAAAAGAATCCCTTTCTCTGTCTTTCCAGAGAAAGGTAGCTGTCTCCTGAATTTTATGTGTATTGTTCTCTTCCATTTCTTTATATTTTCTAACATATATTATTATGCCAAACAGCATCATTTATTTTGCCTGATTTTGATCTGTATGTAAATGGCATCAAGCACATCATGTCTAAGTTGATTATATTATAGTCAGAGTGTGGCTCCAGAGTCCTTGTCTCATACTTACAGTATGAGTCCCTTGGGGCAGGATCATGTTCTTCTCCACATTATCTACAGTACATGCCCAACACAGGGTAGGTGGTCATACTTTTTCTTTTTTTTTGGAGATGGAGTCTCACTCTGTCGTCCAGGCTAGAGTGCAGTGGTGTGGTCTCGGCTCACACCTCTGCCTCCCGAGTTCAAGTGATTCTCCTGCCTCAGTCTCCCGAGTAGTTGGGATTACAGGGATACGCCACCATGCCCAGCTAATTTTGTATTTTTAGGGAGACGGGGTTTCTCCATCTTGGTCAGGCTGGTCTTGAAATCCCAACCTCAGGTGATTCGCCTGCCTTGGCCTCCCAAAGTGCTGGATTACAGGCATGAGTCACTGTGTCTGGCCACTTTTTAAAATAAATAAATCTCCAGTATACCTTCCCCTGGTCCCAGTAGAAAGGGTTTCAGAGAATGGGACGTCCTGGCCTCTGGAGGTTTAGTCTCCCTCTCCTCCTCTTCTAATGGTACAGGATTTTCCATTCAAAACTGGCTTGGTGATAGGGTTGCCAGATTTAGCAAATAAAAATACAGGATGTCTATTAAATTTGAATTTTGATAAACAACTAATTTTTATTTTAAGTACATCTCATGCAGTATCTGGGAGCATACTGATACTAAAGAATTCTGTTATTTATTTGCAATTCAAATTTAACTCATCATCCTGTATAATATCTGGAAACTCTACATGGAGATATCTTGGAAAGAACATATTGCTCCTTCTGAAGCGATTCTGATCCATCGCTTCCAGTTACTCCCTGTCCTTTTTTCTTTCTCACAGAATATGAAAATGGTAACCCTGAGCAAAATTTGTCCTGTCTTCTTACACCGCCACTCTCTTCAATCAATGGCTGAATTCATTCTTCTGTTTTGATTGATTAATAGCACATACCACAAGTGACTACGAATTATAGATATGTTTTATAATTACCTAGCTAGCTCTACTCAGTTATCCACAAATGACTTTGTGCTTTCACAGCTTTAATAATATTCATTTTCAGATACATTTTTCTATTCTAAAGCCTTAAAATGATAAATTACTTACCAAAGAACATCTAAAAGTAAAAAGGAAAACATAGAGACATGAAAATGTAAAGCAGAGAAAATGATGATCTTTGCTTCCTTTATTCAGAGACAACCATTGTTAATATTGGTTTTAATCTATGATCATTTAAAAATGTACATTTATACACTCTAATTCATATTTTTTGAACAGTTGTCTCACTTAGACAAAGCCTGAGATTTAACCAAACTTTTAAGTTGTTTCCAATTTTATATAGTTACAAATAGCTTCAATAAACATCTCATTTAAAATCCGCTTCTGGTATTCATGTATGTGACAGTCACTATTCTATGCTCTGGGGCTGTTACAGTGAATACAACAACATCGCTACTCTCATACAATTAACAAGGAAGACAGAAAATTACCAGATATATAAGGAAATATATAACATATGAGTTAATGGTAAGTGCTGTGAAAGAAAATGAGAGAATAAATTTGGAAGGAAGATAAGGTGCTGGCATTTAAAAAGAAAGATGAAGGGAGGTCAATCCCAGGAGATGGCATTTAAGCAGATACCTGGGTGAGTGGCGAGTGAACAGTAAGGCATGTGGGGACAAGCATTCAGCAAGTGCAAATCCCACGAGGCAGGAGGATGCTCCGTATTCTTTCCTATTCAAGACACAAGGGAAAGATCAGTATTGTCGTACTGTGGGGAGTTGGGGAAGAGTGATGCAAGATGAGGTCAGAAGGTAGGGAGGAGCAGGGTGTGGGTTTTATTTCTAATCACGGTGGGAAGCCATTTGTACCTTGTGCCTGGGAATGACCCTTTAAGAATGTCATTCTGGCTTCTATATGAGAGGATACGAGTAGAAACAGGACTTCCAGTTCAGCCTGAGAATGGTGGCCTGGGTTGAATTTGTAGTGATGGAGATGTGAGAAATTGGTTCAAGATACATTTGGAATTGATATTGATAGGATAGATTGATGTGGGAAGTGAAGAAAAAGTGGAATCAAGGATTTTAATTTCAGACTTTTTTGCCATGTGTGAATGGTAGAGCCATTCTCTGAGAAACGAAAGACTAGAAGACTAGGAGTTGTGTGTGTGCATGTGCGTGTGCCAGTGTGTGCGTGTGTGTGCCTATGTGTGCATGTGTGTTTATGTGTGTACGTGTGTGCATGTATGTGCACCTGTGTGTGCATGTATGTGTGCCTGTGTGCATGCATGTGACTGTGTGTGCCTGTGTGTACCTGTGTGTGCATATGTGTACATGCATGCATGCATGTGTGTGTCTTGTGTACGTGTGTGCATGTGTGTGTCTGTGTGCATGTATGTGTCTGTGTGTGTACCTGCATGTGCACGTATGTGTGCATGTATGTGTGCATGTTGGGTGTGGTGGTGGGGAAGAATCAGTAGCTGTTTTTAACACATCATGTTTGAGATGTTATTGAAAGATGCTCGGAAAGTTTTCTAGTGGACAGTGGGATTCCCAATACTGTAGCTCAAAGGACAGGACAGAGCACAGTTCTATACTGAGGCCTGAGGCAGAAGGAAAAACCAATAATATCTATCTGTCTTTACTAAAATGCAGGTATTTTGTTAATGATGCATTTTGGGGTTTTCATTATCTTTCTACAAATATTGCATTGAAATATTATTTATCAATTATATAATGGTGATTATTAAATTTTTTGATACCCCTGAAATTTTAAGTTTGAGCCTAGTGCCTCACTTGCCTCACCCTGGCCCAGGCCCTTATAGGACTCAATGCTATATATTGACAGTATTTAAAACCATGAGCGTATATGAGATCCTTTAGAGAGGGAGTATGGATAGAGAAGTCAGGAAGAGAATGTGCAGCCAAGGAGACAGAGAAGAAACAGCCAGTGAGTTGGGAAGAAAACAGGGATAGAGAACGTGCATTTATCATTATTAACAGTAATCACTACCACCGTAGCAAATGCATTGATTTATCATCCCATTAAACATTACAACAACTATACAGAGATAAGTACTTTATTATCCTTATTTTGTAGATGAGGAAATAGAAACTTAGGTTAAGTTGCCTGATTTCATTATGATCCCAGAGCCCACTGTATATGCTCCTGACCACTGTATTCTCTCACACCCTTTTGTTTATACCCATGAGCCTCCCCCCGCCCACTTTATTATGGTGTTTTCTTTAATTTTTGACACAATAATAGTAAAAGTAGAAAAATGCTTACTAAGTTGAATTAGACGAGAAGATGGACAATTGTTTGGTGGACTCTAAGTCATCGAGTTACAGCTAACAATAAGAATACTTGCTGGATTAAAAAATCTGGAATATATTTTGTTCACATTTCATCTATTTAAAAAACCCTTCTCTTTCATAAATGGCATTCTGTTTACGCTTCTCAGTCTTGCTGAATTCCAGCTCAAACACATTCTTTTCTTGAAGTCTTAGATAAACCATTTATTTATACTTCTTTGTTTTTCACATGTTAATGTACCATGCTGATGTTAAATTTGCTGTGATGTGTTGGGATTAATTTGTGAGAGTGTTACTAAAATGAACAATAACCTCATAATACTTAGCATTTGTTCAACATTTACTATGAGTCTAAGAGCGTATTATGTATTACCTCATTAAATTCTTTTTTTTCTTTTTCTTTCTTTCTTTTCTTTTTTTTTTTTTTTGAAACAAAGTCTCACTCTGCCATCAGACTGCAGTGCAGTGGTGCGATCTTGGCTCACTGCAACTTCCACCTTCTGGGTTCAAGCGATTCTCCTACCTCAGCCTCCCAAGTAGCTGGGACTACAGGTGTGTGCCCCCACATCTGGCTAATTTTTGTATCATTAGTAGAGATGGGGTTTCACCATATTGGCCAGGCTGGTCTCAAACTCCTGACCTCGTGATCCACCCGCCTCTGCCTCCCAAAGTGCTGGGATTACAGGCATAAGCCACCACGCCCAGCCTATCTCATTAAATTCTTAACACAAACTTATGGGCTGAATACGATGATTATCAACTTTCTTTTGATAAGAAAATGAGACATAAAGTAGTTAGATAATATCTATTATAAAGCAAGTTATAAAGCAAGGAAATTTCAGGGACTGAAATGAACTCAGAAACTAAGAGTTCTTCACCACTTACTGTTGCCTTCCTTGTTCAGTCCCCTATTATCACCGAAAAAGTTTGTGCACTGGCCACAGTTAGAGAAAATGTGAGTATAGTCCCATCTCCAAATGGCTTATTCACTTTTCTTTTGTGTCTCTCATGTTATCTCATCCTTCTGGAATTTTGTACGCCTATTCATAGTAGCCCCAAATGGCCAATATTGATAACGCCAGGGTTAATGCATTCCTGCAGTGACAACACCTGTTTATTTCTTTCAAGCCCTGCTGGCATGCTGCTTTCCTCTTTTAGACACTATTAAGTCAGCACTCTGCACCAAACAATTTTCTCAAATTGACCTGGCCCTTCTGATAAACTGGCAGTTCTTTTTTAAGTGTATCGTTAGAGTCGGAAAAAAAAAATTATTTTCCAACCTCAACTCTGGCAGAGAGTGAAAAGCTGCCTATATTCTGTTTTCTCAATGTCCTGTATAGGCATTCACCACCAATAATAAGCCCAGTGTAAGGCAGAACAGCCACAGGCATGGCAAAGGTTTCATGACATCTGAATATGGAGGGAGGAAATTACTTCATAGAGAGGAAAACATTGATCTTTAACCGACAATAAAATTTCAGCCTGAACAAAATCCCAATGCCCATTGAGATATTTTCACTCCTGTGTAATATTTTCGAAGTGGTGTCTATGTGGTAATTTTCCTCTCCATCCAGTGTGTCTGGGCAAATCGTTTAATATATTTTTCTTATCCATTGTTCTGATTTTTTCTCTCCATTCCTGAAGAGATATATGTGCTCCAGCATCCTTATTTCCAGAGAAGTCCGGCCGCAAGGGTTTGCCTTGAAATTAATGAGCTAGTCAGCAAATATGTCCCTGTCCTCAAGTCCCACCTCTTCTCCGAATGCTTTTTCACCATCTGAGCCCTACGTGATGATACTCTTTTATGGGCACTCCCGTATTTACCTCTCATTGGTTCCCAAATGCCTTTCTTGGGACAGATGGTATCACAATCACTGTGGTCACTCATGAGAAACATAGAGCATCAGGCCACACCCCAGATCTGCAGAATCATATACTCTAAGGTTTGGTTCAAGAATCTCTATTTTAAATAGTCTCTCAAGGCAAGCTGCCTTGACTTCAAGCATCCTCCTCTCTGACTGCTACCCCTTAACCACTGTGCTCACATCCTCTAGAATCCCTGCCCCAGGCATCTTTCAAGCACAGGGACCTCCAGCCCACTGACCCACTGATTCTTCCCCTCCCCTCTCACCCTTCGGCTCCTCACTTTGCTTCTTACTCATATTAGCTATCATGACTCAGCAACATAGATTCTCTAGTCCCTGGTCTCTTTCTCCCTTCTTGTAACTTGCTTAGAAACATTCCAACTCTGGGTTTGTCTAACCATCTCCCTACTCTGTTGCCTGCACCTGCACAACTAAATGTCAGAAGAAAACCACAAAACTAGGCCAACTGGTCAAATTTTAATTTATTGTCATAAATTCACATGGATGGCCCATACTGATGGAAAAATCCCACCAGCCCTCCTCCCTGTCACTATTTCACACCTTTTTTTCCCCCTTTCTCCTTAAGTCTCTAAGCCTCTTCTTCAATTCTCAAAATAGAAGCATTCAGATGAGAAATCCTTCATCTTGCCACTAAAGGTACCGGCAGCCCACCTTGCACCTGCACCCTAGAGCTTTGCTTTCCCACATGCTGTGCTGGGAGCTCCATTCTGCTTCTATGGAAAGCCAGCACCTGCTCTTTTACTTTGGGTCCTGTTTACCCTCCCATCTTCAATAATTTTATCTCTACAATTTCCTTTAGTTTCTCTCCTGTATCTAAGTGTTTTCTCTTTTCCTGATCCTGCCATCAGATAGACATGTCTTCCATATCTTCCATTAAAAAATACTTCTTTGTGCCTGGCACAGTGGCTCATGCCTGTAATCCCTGCACTTTGAGAGGCCGAGGTGGGCAGATCACCTGAGGTCAGGAGTTCGATACCAGCCAGGCCAACATGGTGAAACCCCGTCTCTACTAAAAATACAAAAACACTAGCCAGGCGTATTGGCACATGCCTGTAATTCCAGCTACTCGGGAGTCTGAGGCAGGAGAATTACTTGAACCAAGGAGGCGGAGGTTGCAGTGAGCCAAGATCACACCACTGCACTCCAGCCTGGGTGACAGAGAGAGACTCTTCCTCAAGAAAACAAACAAAGCTTCTTTGGTCTCATGTTTTACTCACTCACTACCCCATTTTTTCTGCTTATCTTAGAGAAAAACTTTTTGTGAGATTTGACTGAACTGCTATCTCACTTTTTATATTCCTGTCTCATGCCACTCCAATAGAACTGTTGACTCCAACCACTCTATCCTTGAAACATCATTGACAAAAGTCTCCAATTAGTTCCATCTTAATAGACTGCAAGGCCACATCTCTGTTCTTTTACTTACTGTACATCTCATTGACGTGGCTGATACAGTTGGTCATTCTCATCTTCCTTAAAATATTTCCTTTTTTAGACTTCTCAGTTTTCTGGTTTCCCTCCCATGTTACAGATTTCTCCCCATTAATCTTTTGTCATAAATTGAGGAATCATCTTTGATTTCATTCTTTTCTTTACATCCAGCATCTAAACTATCAGTACCTTTGGTCAGCATTAAACATTCATCCTAAATCTAACAACTTCTCACCATCCATATTGCTACAATCCTAGGTGAAGTCACTACCATCTCTTATCTGGACTACTAAAATAGACCTGTTTACTCACTCCAAGCCTTGACCCCTTCAAACCATTCTCCACAAAACAACCACAGTAACCTTGTTTAAAGCATAAATATAATACTATCATTTTCCTACCTAGTTAGAATTCTACTTGGCTTTCTATTTAAATTTTAATTAAATTTAAATTTTAATTTTAACTATTTATTTCAATAGTTAAACTATTAACTAGTTTAACAAACATCCTACTATGTTCTGTAGGGCTGTTTACTCATCATTCAATAAAATCTACTGAGTAGCTAATATGAGCCAGATGTAGTTTTAGATGTTGAATAAACATTACTGAACAAAATTAAATTTTTTCCCTTATGTGGTTCTAATATGGAAGACAAATAATTTACAAAAACTTTTCTTTTTTTTGAAATGGAGTTTAGCTCTTGTCTCCCAGGCTGGAGTGTAATGGCACGATCTCAGCTCAACGCAACCTCCGCCTTGTGTTTTCAAGCGATTTTCCTGCCTCAGCCTCCTGAGTAGTTGGGATTACAGGTGCCCGCCACCACGCCCAGCTAATTTTTGTATTTTCCTAGAGATGGGGTTTCACCACGTTGGCCAGGCTGGTCTTGAACTCCTAACCTTGTGATCCGCCTGCCTTGGCCTCCACTTACAAAGTGCTAGGATTACAGGCATGAGCCACTGTGCCCAGCCTACAAAAGCTTTTAATAAGTAATATATATGGGATATTGAATGGTGATATGTGTTCTAAAAAGAAATAAAGCAGGGAAGATAGCAGGGACTTTAGGGGCATAATGGTGGTGCAATTTAAAATAAGGTGGGGGGCGGAGCAAGATGGCCGAATAGGAACAGCTCCAGT